>NC_080465.1:58272442-58572442 GCF_028018845.1 Melospiza georgiana | reverse complement strand
GGAAGAAAGCAATACAGAGTAACTGTTTCTGCACTTAATGCTGAATTAATTGTCCCATTGCAACTGCTTGGCCAGGAAGAATATAATTTTTCTTGCATTTCTAATCCATTGCAGCTTATATATCTGGTTGAAGACTGTAGAGACTGAAAACATGTTTCGCATCAAAGTAATACAAAAAAATCCAGCCATGTGTGTTGGGAGATGTAAACCATGGACCTCCAATTTTATTAAGCCATTTGTTTAGTATTTCCCCTTAGCATGGTCTAGCCCTATGACTCTTTCAGGAAGGTCCTGTTTTTCCTCTAAGGGGGAATTTAATGACAAGCTTTGTCTGTTGCTGGCCTGGCTGGTGTACTGGAGTCAGACTTTTATAGTGCAGAACATCAAAGCAACCCAAAGTTCTTCAGTGCTGGACACCACCAGAGGTGAACAGCAGCTGAGGCATATGAGGCAACACTGAATCCAGTGCAGAAGCTTTCTGCAGTCATACTTTTATCATCTGTGCTTCCAAGTCACTGAGTCCAGTTGAGTTCAGCAACGCCTCGGCACAGGGCAGCCTGTACCCTTTACACCTTGAAGAGTCTGGCAAAACAGATATTACAGATGCTGGAAGATCCAACTGTGCCTGCACTGTTCCTCTCACCTGAGCCTTGAACCAGTAAGGAAAAAAAGCTCAAAGTTCTTGGCAAAGACTTTTGTTTCTTTTTACAAAAGCAAGAACATTTATGTTTAGAGTGAAGCTGTCAAGTAACTGCAACTAACTTGAGCTTCTCAGACAATCAGTTTGCTACTGTGGTGCTTCTTCTCATTAAAGAACAAAGAAAGCTCTGCTGGAAATAAAACAAAAGCATATCTTACTTTGAAAGGACTTTTAGTTCCATATAAGTTCCTGTGAAATATAAGGATGTAGGAATGAAATATGGACCATATAGTTACTTCCACATGAAATATCTGCAGGCATTTCTCACATACAAGGTTCCTCTTTCACAAATTCAAACTGTGTTGCATACCTTAAAATAAGTGCTAACATTTCTGCATTAGGCCAATATAAATGACTGATGTCATATTTTCTATTGCAACAAACCAACACTTATTAACTAGAATGAAATAAAACCCTCAGATCTCATTACTGATTTCAGTGGCATTCACAAAACCAAACACAGTTATTGTACTACATTAAGACTGTATTAGAGCAAATTGCTAATAAAACAAGTTAATACTATCAAATAAAGCACTTAGAGAAAAATATATCCTCCTACTTTCCATAAGCTCTTTTGTACTTTGATTTTCCCTTGGTATCACTAGAAATAAAATGGTTTTCTTCAAGCAGGCTATCCAGTTTGCTAATTTTCATCTCTAAGAACCAGACATAAGAAAATCCTTTGAAGAGACATTATAGTCTTGTTACTAAAGTAAATATCTTTGTGATCTTTAAAGCAACATGTTCACCCACATGGAATTTGTGGGTATTGTATCATGTTACTAAACTCATATACTTTATTGCACTTCATATTATCCATTACTAGCTTTACCATGGCTGACACTATAATTAAAGAAGAGGGAAAGGGTTCTATTCTAGTCCATCTTTATGGGTTTGCCACTATCTTCAAAATATTTAGAAAAAGTTCTATCTTTCCATGCTATACTTGTAAATTCTGTCTGTTTACAAAAACAAATAAGTAATTTTACATGCATTTTTTTAGGGTTGTGAAAATGTACATAGACATGAAATGTTAGTTTTGCTATTCACCTATGCAAGGCAACTAAGTGTGTTTATGTCCTGGGGAGGAGGGAGAAGCTGTAAAGATACAAAAGAAGTCTTCAAGAAGTTTCAGGAGAAATTTAGGGAAAAAAAGCAAAAAAATAGGAGTTTTAGGGGGTTCAAAAAATGTGAGAATAATGCCATTTTGAATTTTGAGTGCACATGTAGGTACAAGAGTTTGCACTACATGCTGCTTACAGATAATAACTTTACTCAAAAATTTCAGAAGGTTTATCTCTTGGAAAAGTCCTAATAGCACCTTGGCACGGCCCATACACAGATAAACCCAGAAGTTTGCAGGACGGACACCAGGTATGTATGAGGAAAGCTAAAGTTTGGAAAACACATCATGGTCCATTGTAATTGAAGCACTTATTATGACAGGTTCAGGATTCTCAGGGCAGAGACCTTTAACTTCCTGGCAGCTCCTACAGTCCTAGGCCACAACTGGGGACAGACACAACATATGCCAGCACTGTAGTAATAACAGTACACCTTTATCATGGGAATTCCCAGTTTGTTCAGGTACTGCAGAAGGCATACTGAATCATTCCATCATACAAGCCAGAAATTTATACCCAGTCCTTAGAACAGATATAACCCTTCAATTTGTGACCTCTACCATGAAAAATTCAGGAACACATTAGGCTGAAGTTTTCTCCTTAGTCAAAATTTGTCCAGTGTATGAGGTAATAGCACTTTTATTTAAACTTCTATTTTCTTTCACTTATCTTGCCTGTGTTCAATGCCACAGGTCTTACTCATGCTTTGAAATTCATATTTTAAAAAGCCAACCTATCTGAGAATAACCATAGGCTCATCAAGGAGAACTTGTCAGGAATTTGACATGTCCCATATATGCCAGAAAAGGACTATAGTCTGTTGTAACTGTGACTGTGGGAAAGTCTAAGACACCCATGGGAGAGCTAACCTTTCATTATCTTCAGCCACAAATTATTTCCTTCTGAGTCTTCTTTTTATTTTTTAAGAATAATGTATACCACAGGATGTTTAGCCCTATTCCCAGGGATCATTCCCAGATGAACTCAAAATTAGACATATATGTGTACACTTTTCCATAACTGGGACTTAAAAGCCCTGGTGGTTTGGAAATTATTTTAAAAGCAATGAATACTGTATCAGACTTGAAACACATGGGTACCTCTTGAGCTTTTCTCCTCCTGAATGCTCTAATAACTGTTCTCAGAAGTGAAGAGAGAACTCTACCTCACTACTATAAAAAACCCTGTTTCACACTAATAACCTGACTAAGCAGATTGGGAAATTCTTATCTCTGTTTTCTATCTGCTACTTCCTGATCCAAGCAAACACCACTGCACAGAAAACTTATTTTTCTACTCTTTGCATGTTAATGAATTAAAGAATCAGTATACCTATGCTGTGAGCAGTTTCTAATGGTGTTTTTCACATGTAAGAACATACATATGGAAAACAATAGAGGACAACACAAAACAAATTACTGGGAAACCTTGCTGACACTTACTAACTTCAAAAGAGATGGACAAAAATCAAGCCTCATGTTATTAGAGTAGCCCTGCCAGCCCTCATCCCACTTTCTGCAATCATGAATATCCTCTTTAATTTTTGTCTCAGCTCCAAGCTAATCTACAACAACAAACATTTGCACTGGATATAGTTCTGGTAGCTTGGAGGAGTTTCATGACAGTGTGCAAGAGATGCTTCTTTCCTCTCATGTTTAAAAGAGAGTTCCATGCTTTGAGTTTCTTCAAGAAATCTGGACACACTTCATTTACCTTAGTTAGGAAAAGAGTCACTGAAATTAACGGATTTTCTCCCCGAGTTGCTGCAGCAAAACTTTCAGAATTCAGAAACTGACAACCAACCAAACAAAAAGAATTCCACATTTGAGATCACATCTCTCACTCTGGGGTGTGGGGAAGCACCATAGCTGCAAATATGTGTGTACCATCTGATCTGGAGTCTTCAGCAGCAAGGGTAGCAGATGCTTTCATACATATCTATGAATTATACAATATGGTATTGTTGGCTTGAAGGCCAAACACACCCCTGAGTATGCCTACACAGATGCTGCAGTACCAGCTAAGGCAGGCCAGGCATGCCTGCTGCTCGCCCATCCCACTCTGACAGCTGCCTCAGGCACCAGGCGTCCTGGATCACAGAGAGGTGCGGAGTCCAGCACAACATCCAGCCAGGACAATCATAAACCTGGGGGGCTCAAGGCTTCTTCCAGAGACTGCACACCCAGAACCAATGACACAGAAGGACTGTTCTTGTTCTGTGTTCCTAGTTAATTTTTAAGATGTGTGTAAACTTCCAGTTCACCTCTTAGGGGTCACTGAATAACTTGTTCCTTAGCCAAGTAAAAGTGCTTGTGTATGCTCCTGCATTTTTCTCTTCTGCCCTTGTGAAATATCCTGCAGAGACAAGAATATTTTTTTCTTGGATCAAAATGGAATTTTTTTTTTCCTGAAAGCCTATGAGGTGTGTAATCAAAGCTGGCACTGGAGCATCCTAATTATGAAACCCAGCAAGGCACTTTCACACACATTTTGTGGACTTCAGATTTCTTGTTCACAGAATATTCTTGCTGAGAAAGAAGAGGCCATGAAAAAAATTCAGTAAACAGAACCCAGACTGTCAGCAAATAATTTTTCACTTCTGCCTTTAATACTATGGTCAAATTAAGAAAAACTAATCCTGTATTTGTAACACCTTTTTTTGACAAAACATCCTGAACTCCTCAGGTGTAGAAATGACTGATGAGGTGGGGGTGGGGGACAATGAATGTCAAAAGGAGGAGAGCTCATATTTGTTTTGTTCAGAAAAAACATGCATCTTCATAAAATCATAGAATGCTTTAGGTTGGAAAGGCCCTTTAAAGATAATCTGGCTCCTCTCTCAGCACCACCCTTCCATGGGCAGGGATATCTCTTACTAGACCAGGCTGCTCAAAACCCCATCCAACCTCCAGCAATCGAGCATCCACTACTTGTTTCTCCAGTAAAATCTCTCTGAGTAAATAGTTTTCTCCTAACATCTAATCTAAACTTACTCTCTTTAGTTTAAAACAGTTTCCTCTTGTGCTAGCACTATATGCACTCATAGAAAGTCCCTTTCACCTTTGCTACAGGCCCTCACTAGGTACTGGAAAGCTGCTTTAAAGGCTCCCTTGACCCTTCTCCAGGCTGAACAACTCCAGCTCTCTCTCAAGCTGAGGTGCTCCAGCCTCCTTGATCACTTTTGTGGCCTCCTCTGGAATTACTCCAACACATTCTTCTCATGCTGCAGGTCCCAGAGCTGGATAGAGTATTCTACATGGGATCTTACCAGCATGGAGAAGAGGAGAATCACTTTCCTAAACTTACAGGCCCTGCTTCTTGTGCTGAACTCAGGAAACAATTGGTTTTTTGGGCTGCAAGCATACATTGCTGGGCCATGTTGAACTTCTCATTAACCAGCACAACCAAGCCCTTCTACTCAGGGATGCTTTCAAATCCATGCCTGTATTTGTGCTTGGAATTTTTCTGACACGGATGCAGGACCTTGCACTTGGCCTTGCTGAAACCCATGAAGTTGGCACAAGCCCACTTTAGGCCTGTCAAAGTCCCTCTGGATGGCATCCTTTCCCTCAAGACCATCAGCTGCAGGTGTCATCTGCAAACTTGCTGAGGGTGCTCTGATCCCACTCTCTGTGTCACCGACAAAGATGTTAAACAGCCCCAGTTCCAACACTGAGCCCCAAGGAATGCTGCTTGGCCCTGGTCTCCACCTGGTCATCAGAGCTCTTGAAACTGAGCTAAAGGAAAAACAGCAGGTCTGAAGTGCTACGGGTGCTAGCTGCTTTCTGCTGAGCTGAAGTGACCATTTTCAAATCCTTTCAATCTGTGGTGAAAAGATCATTACCATGCTAGTCCCAGGAAGTCAGTCCTCCTGCAAGTAAGCTCCTTTGTTATGAATATGGAACAGATGGAACCAAATCTATCTGCTCCATAGGAACAAAAACAGTTACAACCTAGCTCTCTCTATTAAAGACTCTACTTAGTTCCTTTATAGCACTGGCTTTCTGTGCACTGCTGTGAGGTTTTGACTTTATAGAAAAAGGCGCTTCATAAAAGCAATAGTTCTTAGTTCGAAACCAAAAGCAGCCTAAGAACAGTAGAAGACGAATGCTGTGTTTAACCGGCATGGCTCCTTGGAGATATGCAAATATTCAATTACTATTTTTTTAAAGCTATGAAAAGGATTTTTTCTGAGGAGGAAAGCCAGCCATATGTTGCAGAGATTGTGCATCAATGACATAGAAGTGAAGTACATAGACAGCAATAGACTACTTACTCTAATAAAGGTTGAATCTATCTAAGTTATTGCAAGAAATAATAACATGGGTTCTTTTTGTAGATATGTAACTGCAGATCAAGATGACACTTCCACAAATAAACGTGTATCATTCTTTGAAAAACTGACCTTTTTTGGCAGGAGACAAAACCCCCCTGAAATTAGGTCCCTATGAATACAAGAAAAGATTTAATACATCGACTTATCTGTAAATATTGCATAGTGTAGGACCTATTTCCTAAGGCTTTAACAGAAACTGTATCAATATCAAAATTAACTTTGCAAATTGAAAACATGCACAAATATGCACAGATTTACTCACTAACCCTGCTCATTAAGCAAGCACACGTAGAGAATCTGTCACTTCTCTTACCATCAGAACAATAATAAAAGCTAGCCACACATGCGACATGTTCACATTCTCATAAAATCCCATACAACAAAAGGCAGAGGCCTCCTTTACTCACAGGTTAATATGTTAATGCATTTACCATTTGGCTGCTTTTTCAGAATAATTGAAATAAAGATTTCTGTTGCAAAATGCTTTGATTCTGAGTAAATCAAGTCTTCAGGCAAATCTCCCCCCCACCAGCAAAGGCACAGCTTGCCTGAAGTCATAACCTTTGTTGGCAGGAGGGAACTTGCCTTGAAACAGATCATGAAGCAGATGTTTTATGCCAAATCAGAGTCTAGGGATACACAGGCTACTGCAAATAAAACTCTTCTCCTGTCTGTTCAGTCATTTCAATTCCCTGCAGCGTGAAATATGAAGTTGCCAACAAGCCACCAGTGCACTACACAGCACAGCAGGGAAAGCAAGTGCCACAGATGCACCAAGGGCTGGAAAACTCCTTCATTAGCTCTATTTTTCAGCCCAAGTGTGAACAGTGACACGTGGGCCATCCAAAGAAAGCTTCTTGTAAAGACAAGTTTCAATCAGGTCCAATTATAGAAATTGTGTGCACTTGCTTGGGGGAGAAGGAGTTTCATATGGCTGTGCCACAGCTCATGGTCATTAGTGGCTCACAAAAAATGTGGGGTTTTTAAATTACTTTTCTTAAAAAATTTTGCACCTAAGAAACATGAGCTGACAAAATATCCATCTTCAGCCTCACAAAAAAAAAAAAAATCCCACCAGCTTGCTGTCAATTCAGGGTTCTGCTGAACAATTCACAACAGAAGACCTAGAGAAAATCTTGTTGTTAAAGCAGTGGAGTACCGCCGCATCAGGAGAGGGTACAAGCCGTGCTATCACCACCTCTGTGGAGGTTTTGCGCCTCTTGAGCAAAAGACTGAGAGCAGGGCAGTATTCCAGCTCCCTCTGTTAGTGGTCCCTCCATCTAAATATTTCCATCTAATTAAGGTATTACCTATCTAGAGACCCTTACTATGAAAAGACTGATATTTAAAACCCAGTTTTAAGACATTTTTCTTCTTAAAAGAAACCTTGTGCTTTCAAGTCAGTTTCTATCTACATCAAAACTACAATGACTCTTTCTTGTTTTTCTAAGGTAAGAGAAGCATTTTGTGATGAAATGAAGGAACAGCTAACAATACAAGACAATCTTAGTCCTTGATTATGGCAGATCTGAAATGGGGCTCAAGTTGATGATAATATTTGTATTTGCACTTAAAACACACAAACAACACAAAAAACTGGTAAAAATACAAACATATAATTCAAATTAACCTACTGAAAAGCTTTCAGGATGTTTACTATCCACAACAGACATCACATTTTCAGAACAACTCTGTGTTTCATGTGCAAAGCATTTTAGAAATCAGGCCAACTATTTAGATACCTAAGTGACAGCTAAGTACTTCTAAAATTATGACTCAAATTGGCAATGCTAAACACTTCAGACATATGGCCTGTAATGAACACTATTTATTTTACCTACTTTGGACCGGGATCAAGAAAGAGTGGAGTAGAGGACACAGAAACTGCATTTACCCTGGGTTTAGGTGGTGGTTTTGTTGGGTTTGGCTTTTTTTTTTGTTTGTTTTACTCTGGTTTATTTTGTTGTTGTTGTTGTTTTCTTTTCATTGTGTGTTCAGGTATATTTCAGATCAGTGTCCTAAAGCTTAGACGGAGTCCACTTAAATATAGATGCACCAAAACCAATATCATTTTCTGTGGCTCAAGTCAAAATAGACCATGAATATCAAGACATCTGTATACACAGTAGTCAGAACTTTTTTTTCTGAAGTCTAGTAAAAGTGAATAAAAATAAGGTTTTTTGCATACATGTATTTACTTTTCCCATCTCACGTAAACCTATGAGTAAGAATTTATGCCTAGAAATTCAAAAAGCTGTTTCTTCATGAAAGAGCACAGAAAAACAAATTAAAAAAAAACCACTCTTTAATCTTTTGTACCTCCTTCCCTTACAGAAAGGTATAATTTCAGAGTCTGCTTTTTTTGGCCTAACATACATTTGATTAAGAGCTAAGACAATTCCATGAGACTTTCTGTTGCTGTTTTATTTTACAGATATATACATATATGCTGTTCACAAGCACTCTGAGGAAAGGAATACAACTTTGTGAAAATCCAGCTGTATTCACACAAATACTAAGAGTATTAATTACAATTTACATTTCTAAAGCATCATGTTTCTCATTCTCCTAGTCAATATAGTTCAAAAAAATTTCCCTTCCTTTTCTTCCCACAACTTTAATTAGGCAGCAGAGGTTTACCAAAATATTAATTTTGGATTAAGATTATATTTCACTCAAAATATTCTATAGTATAAAATGGAAACGTCCTAGGCAGAAATATCTCTTCTCAGCTAGATTAACATAATAAGAAATATTTTCCCTAGGCAGCCCTTTACAAGGGTTTTCTCCAAGCTAACTCTTAACTTACATCTTTTCAAATTAATCCATAATTTGGTTAGAAGCAGTGCTATTACCTCTGATAAAAACAAGCAGCTGGGATTTCCAAGCAGGTACTGGCTCACAGGTCTGGGACTCCTAAATCACCACAGACACTGACCACACACAAGGTAACTGCAAAGCCACTGGTGAATTCACTTTATCCTTCAATTAAGAAGGCAGACATAGTATGGTATGATAGATAGTTGGGAAAACTCCAGGGAAAATGAACATTTTATATTTTGCATCCGAAAGATCTGGGTTTCAAGCTTTTCTAGAAGTTGACATATTTCCTTAAGGAAGCTGATCACATTTTGCAGAGAATGACTCCTTCTGCTATTATCTTCAACAGGACAGATTTCAGCAGGAATGTCTCTCCCTAAGGCACATTGGTTACCACATTTGTTACCAAGAAGAGAAAGGGAACTAAGCACAGAGAGGAAGTAAAGTTAAAGACAGACACAGCTCTACCCCAAGAACTGTCAGTCTCCTACTTAAACTAGAGCTAAATTTATCTTTAAACTCATTTTTTTAAATTTTGTGAAAATGTGTAGTGATTATGATTAAGCCACAAGACAAGAAACAATAGCTGGCCAGATCAGCCCATAGAGGAGAACAATAATCTATAATAATCTTCACTGGCACTTAATATAACAAATATCTCACCCTTATTAGAACATCTTAGTTTGTGAAAATTAGCATTTTGATAATCACAACAGCTACAACTTTACCACTTTTTTTTTTTTTAGAGATCTAACCAATATCTCCCAGAGAAATTGTGGAGTCTCCTTCACCAGAGATATTCAAGAACCAACTGGATTCTACCCTGTGCTCTGGGATGACCCTGTAGAAGAGAGAGGTCAGACCAGATGAATCACTGTGGTCCCTTCCAACCTTATCCTTTCTGTGATTCTCTGGTTCTATAATATGAGACTCTTTCATATTATTATTTTATAAATTTACAAGAAATATATACATACATGTATCTATATCCATACACACATACATATACATGTTGAATTAATGGTAAATATAGGAAAAAAGGTTAGTCAGTTGAGAAGAAAACATTGTTCCAAATATTTCTTCTTTTTAGAAGAACAGTATCCCTATGACAACACTCATCCTTACGAAAAATATCTAGTAATAGATTTTATGCTTATATTAAGCCAGGAAAATAATCAAGTGTTCAGACATACTGTATTCATCAGCTGCCCCATACTGATTTTGGGGAAAGAGAGGGGCCATTAATGTCATGACACAAGATTTCAAAAACCTCCACAGATGAGAATTGTCCCTGCAGAAATCTCTTTATGTTTGAGGTTGAACAGAAGCATTCCCTATTACATTTGACTATTAGTCACAGGAAGGTTCTCAGGGGAGTAACACTACCTCTACCAATTTTATCATGCCCTTTTCTTGTGAAATATTTCACTGAAAATAATTGGAACCTAATGATGCTTCAGAGGAGTCTCTACATAAAAGAAAGAAATAATAGGAAGAAATGTTTTGTTTGAGACTGTTCATTTTTTTTCACCAGATCCCCAGACATGCAATGGGAACTGTCAGAACTACCAACCAATTAATTTTCTAATCTCTTGTAATAAGTTTTTTCTCCTTCAACCCTTGTTTGTCTCCTTTGTGGCAAACAAAAGATTTTTCATTTATGTTTTGATTTCCTCAATTTTACACAATGCTAAAATAAGAAAGTGGAAGCAAAAATGGAGATACCATGACAGAATAAAATCTAATACGTCTTTTTTTTAATACCTTGGAATATGCTAGGAAATTGATTTTGTCTGTCTGAAACACGTGAAAGTCTGCAGGTCACGTTGGTGGTTCGTCCTGCATTGCTGTTAAATCCTACAGTAATAATTTTGTCCTCTTTCTTATCATTCTAGTAATTTCTTATCCTGGGCCAGGTTCATGGGCTGCTCCTACAGTGTTCCAGAGAACTACTTGCAGAATATAAAGGGGTCACTGGTACTACTTTTTCTTGGAGATCCATATAGGACTTGTAAAGCTATCTTAAGGAAAAAAAGCAAAGAACAAAGAAAGCATGAACAAAAATCTGCTAAAATCACAGGTAGACAGACTTCTCACTTCTCTTATTGGAATCTGGACTTGCCAATCAATTAAGAAATGTGGGCCTGGTTTGTTTGCTAACCTCATTCTTCTTTGTTGACTAAGCTGTTTCTGTTCTTAAAATGAATTACACCATCTTGTGTCTCCACAGTATAATTTTATCAAGAAGGTGACAAATCATAGTGGCAGTTGTAGTCCACATTGAAGTAGAATGCATAGTAAAATACAATTTTCTTCAAACAAATTGCCAAAACCGTTAACCTTTATCTAAACGCCCATAATAACTGTTTTGTTCCCTGTGACAGTTGGGAGAAAAAAAAAAGTCTTCCAAAAATCATTCTGGCAGCCAAGCTGCTTGTTAATAAAACCTGGAGAAACATTTGTGATTAATATAAATTACTAATTCCTCTTTTAATGCCTAAATATGACAGTGACTAATTTACACAGTTTTGCTTAAGCTGCCACTGAATATTTCAAGTGCGACTGTGAACAAAAATAAATGCTGTTGCACTGTTGTATGTTTCTAAGCAAAGCTACTGCAGGTGCAAGCCCTACAGAATCCTGTCTCTGGCAATAACTTCCAAACATACTGGTTGACTGTTCTGCTTGGGCCGGGGAGACAGAGCCAGCAGAGAAACCTACCCAATACTATAACCTGGAAGCGGCACTTTTCGTATGGAAGTCTGTTAAACCAACTGCAAGGGAGCTGCTGATTTTGGTACCTAGTTGGCAGAAATTTTCAGTGGCACAATGAGAGACTGCTAGGCTCCTCCTAATTTAATTCTGAAACTCATCACTGCAACAAAGCATATGAGCTGGAATGTGGGTACTTTGCAGAACACCTCCAAACAGTTGCCAAGGAGATGCTTCCTTCCTCAGAGGCAGCCCTGCTCACATTGTTCAAGTGAGAACCATGTAAGAGAGGTTTCACACTGCCACTCATGAAAAATAAATAATATCCATATTTTAAGGCTTCAGACAACTGGTTCAAAAATAACTATCTTTGTCTTGTAATAAATGTGTTTAAAATGTATTCTTACAGAGTCATTAATTTCAAATGCCAGTAGCATTATAATTTACCTCCTTATATTGAACTGCTAATAAAATAATGATTTTATTAATTATTAACAGGAACTGCATGAATAACTTCATGCCAATGGGGCAAAAAAAAAAAAAAAAAAATTCATGACTTATCTGTGCATCACTAGCCAGAAGCAAAGAGGTGTTGTTATTAAGCCCTCTTCAAGAGGACAGGCTGCATTCCTTCACAGTCCTGAAGATCCTCAAGAAAGACACTACTTTTGAGGCAGACAGCAAGTCCTGATGCAGCTGCTGTTACAGATCCTGGCTTCAGTCCCAATACAGGGCTCTGTGCTGTAGGATAACAGTGTAGTCTTCAATGTCTCACACCTGAACATCTTATGCAAAATCTCAAAATATTAGAAGTAGTCCAGATGCAACTACAGGTATTGAGATAAAGGAAGATGACCCAGTATTACCAAAAGCAGATGTGCAAAAAAAAAAAAAAAACTACTTGAAAAGAAATCCAACATCATATCTTCATAATATCATAATATCCTCACCTACAGCTCTTGAGTCATAAGAGTCATAAGGTGTGTGAGTTGAGCTGTTCTGGTTTATTTTTGCCTGAATGCATTTTGAACACCACTATGACTGAATTGTCAGGGCTCTTCAAATTGATTAATATATCTCCATTCTGATTATCTTTCAAATAATTAAGATCATTTCACCCCCAGAAGATCAGCAACAGCCATTTTATTCCCCATAACTATAAAAAGGAGCTTGGTTACATTTGTGCATAGAGGTATAATACAAGTGAGATTTTGATACACCTTCAAGCCATTCTTAATTCCCTAAAGTAGTGCTGTATCTAGCTGGCTATACCTCTTGATACTTTAATTATTAAATATGCATGATGTAAGAGGAAGACCAGGGATATTTTAGAGGCAGTAAAAATCTCATTTGGCCAATAATATGGATGACCTACTGTTTTTCTGAGGGAAAGTGAAAACATTAGAAATTATGAAATTTTTTTCTGTCATTTTTCAGAACAAAGCATTTCCATGTACTTCTGAATACTCATCTGGAAAAAAAATATTCTACATCATTTATACTGACTTGTCAAGGATATTGGAGATAGAAGTATTAACTCCATGTGCCATTTTGAGCCCAGAGTCCTGGACATCCTGTCTGAAGAGGGCACATTGCTTGGAAACAAGAAAGTTATTGAGAATTCTGTAATGTTTTCCTTTTTCGGAGACTCCTCTAATATCAGAGGGTTAGGTAGATTAAAAACAAATTTCCTTTTTTTTTAAATTCAAGTATTTAAAAAAATACGGAGTTGAATTTTGCATTTTAACTTATAAAATAAGATCATCAGCCAATTGCTCAGCATGTGGAAGTATTTTTTCATTGAGGGAGTTTAGTTTTGGTCTAGCGGTTGCAGGCATGCATATATAATCAAGTTTGTAACATGACACATACAGTATCACCCAAGAAAGTGCTGCCTTGGTGATTTAGTCTGAGGAACAGAGAGGCTTAACATGCTGATGACATGGAGGCAATGAAGTACAACACTGTTATTCCAAATGTCATGCTATGCTATTTTCATTTCTGTTGGCATCTGCTCCATGTTACAAAATGCATACTTCCAATACAACAGCTCATTAAACAGGTTTCAGTTTGCTCAGAAATCAAATTAGAATACTGCTACAGAATTACAAGTCCTCACATAATTATTAATATTACTCTCCTCTTCCGTGAATCCTTTCATCCACAGAATCCACTTGCTTCAGTTTATTAATCTCCTAACATTCCAGTGAAGTATCACTGCAATAAGTATCACCCACCAAGTGCAGCAGCCTCTGACATGTTAAGTTGTAGCTGCTGAACATCAAAACTGATTTAAAGTAAGGAATGATGAATGGTCCATAAGGATTTAAAGAGCTGTGAGCAATTCATTCAATTGTACTGTTCCAGTAGAACACTAAAATTTAAACACCTACTTTTAAGAAAATTGAAATGGGATTTTTACAAGAATCACAAATGTAAAAAAGTACAGTCACCAGTAGGAAACATTTAGTCTTAAGGCAGGTGCCTCACATACAGATTCATCAAGTTCCTAATGCTTCCTAAAAGCCTTTTATACAAGGTCTAACACACATTTTTAATGCTTGTGATTGGATGATCAGGTAACAGTCAATATATGCTTTATATTTCTACAAAATGAATGGGCCTTTGTCAAGCAGCTTAGATGAGAAAGAAAAAAAGGCAGAGAAAAGAAAACTCTTCATTCCCTTTTCTGTCGTCACTCTTTTACCCTTCCTAAAGACCCAGATCGGTACTTCAGTAGAAAGTAACAGGTCACTGATCTTCACATGAGGGTGAAGACCTTATAAAATATGCTATAGACAATATTCAGAGATGCAAGGGAGTATAACCTCCCCTCTTATTTTTCTGTTGCTGTCAGGACCTTAATGGCACTTCAATTTTTAAGCAAGTGAATCCAAATCCTCTTTATTAAACTTGCTTTCTGAAAGACATTCATTCTCTTTGAAAAACTCAGGCAATAGAGACCAGTGCTTCCATGGGTTCTCTCTTCATTTTCTTACATGGATCTCTCCCAAGTCCCAAATTATTCAACAGCTTTTAATGTTCCCTTTGAGGATTCCAGGAACACAACCAATGTCAAAATCTATTAGACACTGGTGATTATTTCTGCTTTCTTTCAAGTAGGACCAGTACTTAATCTTTTTTTGATGCTTTCTAACAGAAACCGGTCCTTTAATCTACACACTAAGCTAAGCATGAATCCCCTTTAAAGGTCACCTTCCTTGTCTGTTTAATGTTATCACAAAAAATATTTTTAAAAGTACACATTTATCAAGCCCTTTCAATTGCTTTGATTTCATTCATAACATCTCAAGTGATTCTAGTAAACCAGCTATCAAAGCAGGATTTGTAGTAGACTGGCATGTCTGATCCCACTGCTGTTAAAGAAGAATCATTGTTTATGTTGATCGGGTCTTGATTGAAAGGTTAATGGGGAACCTGGCAATAAGCAATGTTTATCTAAAAGAGAAGTGCAATTAACATGCTAAAAATGTTTGTGATTCCCTTAGCATCCTTCAATAATGTTCTTTAGTAAACCTTCATTTTTCAGTTTTTGGTACAAACCAGGATAACCAAAGAGAGAGTTCCAAAAGTCATCTTTGTGTTTTCAAAAATCAATGAGGAAATGTAATCACCAGCAGACTGTGAATTAACTAACACCTGTTGAATTGAAGACAGGCTGCCTTTTTTCACTTGCTGGAAGACAAATCCCATCTTCTCCTTCAAAGCAAAATATATGCTATTTAGATCAACCATTTTGCAACTAAAACCAACTTTTAATAGAAGTTTAGCCTACAAGTAAATAAACTGACTTCATTTTTCCTTCTATAAGCTAAGTATTGTATGACAAGATTTACCATCATCCTGCCCTATTCATTCCTCTAAAGTTCATACAGCTCTCTAAAGCTAAACTTTGTCCCAAGTCAAATCTTTGATTTTGCATCCCAGTATTTACAGATTCAAGACAGAAAAATATCCTTTATCCAAACTAGACCTTTTTAGAGCATTTAAGTTATTGATATGAGAGGACATAAAACACCTACAGTGAGGTTTTCTGAAAGATTTTTTCATACAACTACGCAGTGAAAAGATGACTGCTTATTAAGAAACCACATATTATAAGTGCTGGATGATTAAAAAAAAAAAAAAAAAAAAAAAAAAGAAAAAAAGAAAAACCCCACAATTTCTAAAGCAATACTAATTAAATATTACTGTGCTACCCCAGCTGGGATATGACAACAAAAGCACTGACTGACTTCCTCTAAAAATGTAAGTATTGTAAGTAATCTAACCAAACTGTTAGCCAAACTGCCAATAGTAACCTTTGATTGATTCTCACACTCTTTAGGATGCACATGAAAAGTCTCATCATTTTCTTTAAATTATCTCCTTGTCCAGCAGAAATTTCCTCAGGTAAGTCAGGCTCAAAATCTGAGAGTGGACTTATGTCCCCAGACAGTACCTCCTACCAACAGACCTATAGTCAGCAGCATAAACTGCTGTGCTGAATGCAGCAACTGGCTTTGATAATGCAAGATCTCCAGGTTTATAGCAGGATGATTAAAAAAACAAGAAGTGTAGCTTTTTTGAGGGGCTCACATTTACATTTTCTGATAAGACAAAATTACGGTTCACAGTCTTCCTGCTCTTGCTCCCACTACATCAAGCTAAACCTCTAGCAAACATGGAGATCCCTAAATCAAATAACCATCTTACAGTGAGTCATGCCTGCTCATGCAAAACATTGATATTCACTAATATTAAGCTGGTGCTTGAGCAAGAGCAATGAGATGTATGCAGCTGTTTAATATAATTTTTTTTTTTAGCACATGAAAAATACCTGTTATAGAACTATTACAATTAATTGCAGTGAAGATTTCTCAGTAGTTTTCTCCTGTATAGTATCACAGGCTATTCGACCTTGCCTCTGCAAAGTCACCCTTCTTAATTCCTGCTATACTGGATCCAATCCCGAAAGAACAATATCGAAGCTGGCAGTCTGGAAGCTTCCAGGATCTTCCTCATATTGTCAGGTCTGTGTTAATTTCCATGAAAAGTGAACACTTCACTTCCTATGCTAGCTGCTGATTTACAGAGGGATACGTACAGTCTGTGAGTTAACTTCAAAATTGTGCAAGTAATTCTTTATTAAAAATCAAAAATCCATAAAGGACCAGCAGCAGCAGCAAGCAGTGGTAGCTTTGAGTCCTGTCCCATCCCCAGCAATTCACTGGCTAAGACACTTGGAGAGAGAATTTCAGTATGGTTCTATCACAAACATTTCAGGTGGAAAGTAGTGAACAAGCACAGGGCAATATGAATTAAGCTTACATATTGAGATAAAAAGATCATAACCCTCTCATAAATAAGCCTGATCAGAAAATGTGGAATTGCATAGGATAAAGAAAAATTGATAGAGAATTGTAGCAGAGACTAAAGAAAAATAATAGCACAAACAAACACTAAACTCTTAACCACTCACAAAACATAGTAGAAGGGAGTAAAGTGAGCAAGTTTAGCTTAATTGTCATCAAGAACTGCTGCTGGCTCAACAAGAGCTCAGATAGAGACCTTACTAATATAACAAGCTAACAACCTAATTAATAGACACAAGTAGGACATGTAGGTATTCAAACACTTTTTTCTACTACTGTTCTTTCCTTAAAATCCTTATAATCAGAGGAGCCTCCAGATGTCTGCACTACCTGGCAGCTATTAGAGAAAAATGAATCCAGGACTCGAGACTGTCTCACGGTTTTTGGAACAGTGTGAGGACCCAGAAACAGAGGTGGAACCAGCTAACAGAAGACACAATTTTTGCATTAGAAATAGTGCAAATCACACCCTTTCCTAGAGAGGGAGCAGCTAAGACTGTCAGGATGGAATATCATTTGAATAAAAACCCTCAGAATCAGAAATTTCAGGAAAAGAAGGAATTAAGTCAGAGAAAAAAGGGTAATGCAGAATAAACCCAAACACAAAAAATATAAAGGGAACAGGTAACATCAGGTCTCTTGAGAATATATTCTATGAGAAAAAGGAGTATGGGATGGTTATATGTTATTAAGAAGCATACGCACAACTGAAAGAACAATTTTACAAGCTGCTTCTTAATTTACCCATTAACACATGAACTATTTAAAAATATTATTTTAACTATTATGAAATTAATAGTAAAAGGACACTATGCTGATGTGATCACAAGCAATAAATTTCACCAAAGCTTTCTCAATTGACAATCAGAAGCTTCATGCAAATAAATGGCGCTAACAAAGGCACAGTGATAGTGACACATTAAAGGGGAGACAAAGAAATAGCATAAGCATTTTGAAATAAACTAAGACACATGCAAGAGATATAACTAGAAAGAAACAGCAGCAAAAAAATTATACAAATAAATCACAGGTTTTAAACTTTTCATAAGGATTTTTAAAAGATGAAAGGGGCTCCCTTCTCAAGAAGAATGGAGGGAAAAAAACACAAGTTATGTCTAGATATATAAAAAGTAAAGCCTGCTTACTGTTAGCAAAAATTGTCAGAATCTTGTGGAGAACAGAAAAGAAGCTAGAGAACTGAGAATAAGAGCAAACCTACCTTGTCATTCTAGGAAAAAGGTATAAGTGTATATAAATGAAAAGATTCACAGTGATCAAATTAAAAATAAACAATATACATAAAATCTTTGAGGATATGATAAAAACACCATAGATATTTTACCCATAGATAAGTACAAATTACTGAATTCTTCTCTGTAATAACTGGACTGATGACTCAGAAAAAAGCATGAACCACACCCTCACATTAGTAAAACTTTTGATACTACACTGGTGCTTTCAAGAAAAGAACACTTTTAAGCTCTAGCTGAAATCAACAAAACGGCTTGGTTTGGAAACTTAGGTCAAGATTCTGCAGAAATCTGTACCAGCCTGTCTCTAGACACATCCTCCTTTTTATTTCAACAGCGCTGATGTATACTTGCCAAATTGTCACTTATACTTTTCCTTAACACATTACCAACTTATCTGCAATTAAGTTAAAATAATGAAAATTATATTATCATTTTTGAACATACAACTATGTAACATTCTACACCTTAGGATTTTTTCTCTCCCTAGCTTTTGAGCTCATCTCACCTTGCACAGTACTTCACCCTAACCTGAATACTGAAACTTCCAAAGGACATTAAAATCAATGTCATGACACAATTTTGTTTCTGCTTTCTCCACATTTCATTTGCTTCTGTTTCAGTAGTAATACTATTTTGTTTGTTCACAGGCTGGCGTACACGAACCTGAGATGAGCACCTGATAAGAACTAAGTAAAAATTGAGACTTCAGGTCATGATCTATTATTTGCTTTCCCCAGCCCCACAATGTGCACACCCTAACTAAATAAAAGTTAATTTCTCTGTAAATATTTAATAACCTTTTCTTCTTTCAAAAGCAAACTCAATCAGTACTTTTGATTGCATGACTGTAATGTTGAATTCACTTGCTCAATGTAAATTTGATATAAGATATGTAAGATTTTTTTCCTTGCATTATCCTAGAATGAACATGCAAAGAATGGAGATCCAAGTTCATCTGAGCAATATATAAAGGCAATGGCATAACAAAGAATGGTGGTATTTTCCAAATGAACAGTTCAGACAAAAAGACAGTGATTGTTCACAAATTATTTCATTTTCTGAAAATAATGGAAGCAAGAGAAGCAAGCCATGTCCTTAAAAGGTAAACTGTGAATATTTTTGACAGAACACCAGACAGTAATAAAGCTAACCAGCCACTTCATATTTCTGTCTTTTCAGAGGTCTAGACTACACAGCATATTTTGTAACCCTTTAAGAGAACATGCCAGACTGATCCTATATAGTCAGTTTTCTCTCTCTCCTTCAGAGAGGGCAAAGGCTTCAGATCTACTATGCAAGGGACACCTTTCATGGCAAAGCACTAATTTCTTTAACATGCAGATGCAGAAAGAGCCTGAACTAGCACCTGCTTACAATTTTGATGAGGAAATAAGCAACAACATTTCACCATCTTCTTTTTTCAGCACAGACTAAGAGGAAAACATTACAGGATGGACAAGTATGCCCTGGGAAGGTCGGCATATTATAGTTAACTTATTGTACAGTGCTTCTCTGAAACTTCTGCAATGTGAATACCCTTGTTAATTCCCTGAGCAAAGCAAAGGGTGAAGGAAAAAAAAATACTTAAGCTACAGAAAAGAAGGAAAAGTGTTTTTGTGTTGCTAAAACACAATCAAAAATTCAATTTCAGCTAAGCTTATCTTAAACTAGTATTTTTCATCTCATTGCTAATTTTTTACTATTTTACCTTTCATTTAAAAAATTCCATATGAATGCAGTTGAATACCATAAAGCTCTTCAAATTTTAAAGCTCTTCAGAACAATTATTTTGGAGGGAGCCCTTGACGGGGGCTTATAGATTTTTAATGAAAGTTATATGATTTTTAGTGACATTGAATTTGAGCACAAATGAGGAAAAACAGGCATAAGCAACCTGGGTATGTTTAAGTTATAGTATCTTGCTTGAGAGTTCGATGGATTTTGTATGTTCTGACATTGACACTATTGGACAGCTCAAGCTGAGATTTCCTTTGCTTTCATCTTTGGTTTTCATCTTTATTAAACATTTATATTTTTTTATTTTTAAAAAATTTAGAAAACTAGGGCAGTTTTCAGGCTTGCAGCTAATGACACCATTCCAGTGCTACACTTTATTGCACCTTGTGATTACAGACTGCATTCCTTAGCTTAACTGTTCCTGCTTATCTGACTGATGATGCTCTGGAACTGAATTTTAAAAAACTAACAAAACAAAACAAAACTCCACAAAAAAAAATTGCACAATTCCAAGGGAGCCTGACATCAGAATTTTGAATTACACAGTACTCTTGCTGAAGTGACACAAATAGGACTGGGCCTACACAAGATTTGCTTATTACTGAACATTATCTACTTAACTCTGATACCTTTATACTATTTTTCATCTCAAACCTCAGTTTTAAATTACATTCTTTTAAATATTATTCTTAGTATTATTTTTATTATTGTGTTTCAGCACAAGAACAAGGCACAGTTTTTCTGATGAAAAGGCACTACTCACTAGAGGTTTTTACTTGCTGGAAGAAAAAGAAATTAATAAGAAACTATCCACTAAGACTGTTATTTCCCTGTAGATTATGGAAGGGAAAACAAAAATCTCAATGTTGAAGAAATGAGGCTGAAAACAGGGATCATACACACTCAGTTTCTCTGGTGAAATGAGGTGGAATGGCTGTTCCACAGTAGAAAGACCAGCTACACATATGAAAGCAATATTTACTGGGATCTGCAGTCTGTGTAAAGCTTTCAACTCAGTTGTCTAATACTAAAACAGGAAAAAAAATAAAGCTGGAGCAGTAAAAACCTGTTAGGAGTGAAAGCTACAGGTACAAAAATAAGTTGATTAAATAAGATCTTTGTTGGGAGTATTAAAGACACAAGATAGTTGAAATGATATGGCTTGCACAGTGGAGTCAGGGAATCAGTTTGCCTAACCCACTGGGTTTTAACCTACTGGTGTTTTCACTTCCTTAGACCCATGTGATGTCTCCTGCATCTTGTGCCTGGAGCAGTCCTGATGCAGATCTCCTCACCTGCCTGCCTCCTGCTCCCAGAGCACTCCTATTGCCATGCTGACAGAAACAGCTCACCCATGAAAAAGATGTAGGGGAAAGGAAGGTAGAAGAAAGAAGCCACTTGGCCAAATACTAGGATTATTTGGCCTGAGAAATTACAGTTTTAAATACCACTGGGCTACTGACACCAGCAGCATGATATCACTTAAGAACTACACAGACCTCACTTTCCTTGGGTGATAAATATGACAGAGACAACAGTATTTCATCAAAGTAAGTAAGGAAATTGAGGTATTCCACATACAAAGGATTAATTATTTTTCTTCATATCTGGGGACAATTTATATCCTCCCCTTCTTGCCCCAACTCAGAATGCAGAAATAAATGTAATGGTGCATTTTGCTTTAAAAGTCAGCTGTAGTTCAGTGAACAGGCTGCCATGCTATTTCATGAGAGAAAAGAAGCTATGATTTAATGTCACTTTCACTAGCTAGATTCCTAGCTAATGTATCTGGGGATAGTTTAAGCCTGTGTTCACTATAAGGCATTTTTGTTATATACCATTTTCCCCTCTGTATTTTCACAGAGTATAGGTAAAAAAATAGCTGCGTTTCTTATACCTGCTGTGCATCAACGGCAAACCTCTCCATACTCACAGATGTAGAAATACTCCCGGCCTGGCCTGAACTCAAATCCCAGTGAGAAGGGCGTGAAGAGCTGGAACTTTTCCGAGAATTTCAATGGTCCATTTGGGGAATGCGGCCGATTACACTCCCACCTCTTGAACCCTTTGGAAGTGTGATCACAGGAGCTGTAGCCATCAAAGTTCACCATGTACAGAACATAGCGTTCGGTCTTATCTTCCGGCACCGAGTCTTCATAGTGAGGGCAGAACACATCCAGGTAGTCGTTGATACAGACATCGATGTGGTAGTCGCCTCGCTGGAATCTGAAATCACAGGAAGAGTTCAAACATAAGCACAGTTATCTCACGATGACCTTGTTGTAGGGTGACATTCTCATATGAAAGGGCATCACTAACGGCACTTCATTTCACCCCAGCCATGCACATTCACTCTCAAAAATTACCCTTACAATTCACCAGAGCTATCAGAGACTTATTATGCTTATATATGATCATACAACCTTTTGGATAAAGGTTTTGCTCTTACAAAATAAGTCTGTTGCCATTACCCACCCAGTTATAGGCTATCTTTCTAGGGTTTATTGAAAAATAAACAAAGAAAGTGTCTGTCTTATTTGGCTGGTGTTTTTTTTTAATTGAAGAAAAAAAAATGAAGCAGCAAAAAAGCCAAAACTGTACCAGCCTTCCCAAATCAGTGTCTATATAAACATCTGCATATGCATGCAAATAAATAACCCAAACATATTCTTTTCTCTGCATCACTCAGTAATCACTCCTGTGCTGAAAGCTGATTTGACTGCAAGTACTTATAGTTACTGCAAGAACAGAAATAGGTTACTTTTTCGTCATAATAAGCAATAGCTTGTCAAGATGCAAAGAAAAGTCTCTATTGTTTTTAAAGAGATTTGAAAAGCAGTGCTTCCCCTTTACCAAAAGTACACATTGAAGATATTGCTCTGTTCAGATAAAAGGATTCTGGGATACAAATTATCAGCACTCAGCCTAATGTGACAGATCTGAATGAGTGCCAGCTGAGAAATGCAGTGCAAGGCACCAGCCCAGATGCATTTTATTATTGCTGTTATTATTACTGACGACTCCTTAGAGATGTGAGATTCTTGTTTGTTGGGGGCAGGGAGGATTTCCTTGTTTCTCCCCTGCATGTTTTACTTATGTTACTTTTCTAATGCCTCCTATGTATGTAGGAAGTATGGGGGCAAAGTCCCTGCCTTCATGGGAGCTTAAACCATGATAGATTTAACGATTCCATAAACCAGGTCTGTGCGTTCATTAAACTCCCTGGGGCAGCTAAAGAAACCAACCACTGACCTACTCCACTTCAGGCTGACTGGGCTACTTGTAGCTTCTCTCTTTCACAGCAGCAGTTGTCAAGTGTACCACAGAGCAATAAAAAGGCCATGATAGATTTAACTATAATACTTCTTTTTAGCTGAGGGGCATATTTTAAACACCTGATGGGCTTGAAATCTGCCATCTGGATCCTTCTATCTAATTTCAGAGAAAAAGCAATGATTTGCTGGCCCTCCAAGGATAAATTCAGAGCAAACTACACCTTTTCATATCCCTACAATAATTTAACTTCAATAAAATAGCTTTTTAAAGGGGAAAAACTGAATACACATCAAGGCATGATAGATCTGTATAATTTCAGCCAGTGCACAGCATCACAGTTCCACTCTATAACAGGGAAAAGCCTTTTAGAACCACAGTTCTTCCAGGAGAATTTACATTTAGCAAAACTGTTGGTCAAGATACATATTTTTGTACCCCAGTGCTTCCAAAACCTGTCACCTGAACAGATAATGTCTTAACACTTTTGCAAAAATGTATTGTCTTCAAATTGACATCTGTTCTCTGAATCAGTTAACAGTATGCTTTTCTTACTGGTAATGAAGAAGAGTGTAAGATACAACTAGAAAAGACACATTCAGGCAAGAATATCTCTATTTTTTCAATTACAGTTTTAGTAAGTAAAAATTGATACATACTTATATACAAGTGTGTTTGTGTGCGGACAGAATTCTTGTTTGTCTGTTTTACCCTGTAAGTGATAAACTATTTCATTTTCTCAAGGTTACCTCTTTTATCAGCCTGCCTTCACCATAATGCCCAACTACAGTTCTGTAACACAAACTGTATGCTTCCAGATTTATACTTATGTAATACATTCAAGATCACACTGACCCTCTCTACCATTAGACTTTTACAAGACAAATAGCCTTATGTGAACTGCTTTTCCACATTATTTTAAAAGTCAATGGAGAGCAATAGGAACTTCTGTTGTTCTGATGTTCAATTCATCCAGTGTCTTTAGTACATTGTAATGAGATGGATCACACTTCCAGAAGCAGCTAATTCTCTCCTTTAACCAAAAGCAGAGTCTGGAGAGACACTTCCCAGACAGTGTCTGTACTGTAAATAGCTGAATTTGAAGGGAAGAATCCACTGCACAGCCCATGATAATGAGGATTATAAGAACAAGGAGACATACAATGTGACATATGTGTGATCACACCTTAATTCCAATTTAGCAGTGAAATCAAACTTGTAATCTGCACCAGTGAGATGATGCAAAAAAAGCAAAATCAAACCTCATCTGTCTCCCTTCTGGCAAAGTTTCCCTCTGTATTCTTGCAAAATAAACAAAACCACAATGTAACCATCCTCTTTGATCACTGGTATTTTAGTAGATTCCATCTTCTTTCTTTTTTCCTAAGTGTTTAAACAGTTGAGGGTCTCCATTCATTCCAGCACACCCCAGACTCTGAAGTGCTCCCTGCAAAGCAGATCTGAGGATGAAGCACACAACCAAGTCCTTTTCATCCCAGTGTCTTTTCCTCCCGTTCCCCTGATCTCACAACAATTTCTTTAGTCAGTCATCCACCATAAGTAGGTAGTGTTTACATTCACGAGTGGAGAAAGTGAAGGAGATTGTGAATATTTTAAGCAATCTAAACTGGGCTCAATCCAATGTTGTTGGCATGGGAGTGAACCTCCTCCAGGGAAAATACATACCAAGGTATTTTATCAAGCAGCTCTGAGTGAAGTCTCTTTACTCCAGGTTATTAACCAACTATGAATCAGAGAGAAGGTATTTATTTCCTGTCTTGCAATATCCTAAAGAAGTCAGTAATCAAAAACTCAGCAGGCATGTAAAGAGATGTAGAACTAATTTTATGTTTCCAAAGAGACTACAACATCTCTAACTTTACTGTAAGAGTGAACTGAGACCATTCCTCTTTCTCGAGCTACAAGCAGCATGTTGTATTTACCTCCACAAAGAGGAATGGTAAAGTCTTCTAATCAGAACAGAAAATGAAGGGATGGCCATGAGTAACTCACAAAAAAATTCATCAGCTTAGTCCTCAAAGCTATTAAAGAAAACACTTCACAAACACACTTCCAAGAATTTGACACCCCATTTGAGTGGAAAACACTCAAATTTACACACAAGAGGCTGAAAACCTCTTATTAATAGTGTAATGCCAGATATTACAGTGAAACAGAAGTTCCATTTCAAATAAAGGACTGATCAACATTTACCCATCTACATACACTGAGGAGTGAAACACCTAAAGGGAAGATGGAGTCCATTAAGAGACGTTTGCAGATATAGCATTACAGGAATAGCAGATGTCCTGTCCCTTTTTCCAGTCCCATTCCAAACAGAAAACTTGCTATTATGTTACTGCTATACTTTCTCTTTTCCCAGTTAGGTCATCCTGTTCTGGCAGGTCCTCACCCAGCCTCCCACGCCTTTTGGAACCATGTGGTTTACAGGAACTTTAATACAGGAAGAAACCCACTGTATCTAGATTTTGCACAACAGAGCATGGTGTTGTGGAAGAAACCAACCAAAAAGGCTTCTCCAAAAATCTGACCGAATTGACACACCTTTTTGCAAATAATGTCATTTGTCTCCATGCACTCCAGCTTACACACAGCAAAACACTGCTATTCCTCAAACATAGTTAACCTTTGGTTTTTGTCAGGTGACATTCAAACAGTGTCTTGGAAGTTGCATACTATAAAGCCAGCTATTATGCAGTAGCATTATAAAAACCATTTTGAAGAGAGAGACAGATAGTTAAGTAGTTTCTACACCTAAATATTTCCATAACCAACAAACATCAACTTCCTACACAAAACTTGAACACTGCTTCCAGCAAAGCCTGTTACAGGAATATTTCTGTGCTAAAGTGCCACTCATGAAATATCCAGGTATTCAGGATGCAGAGAGAAAACTTCATGGTTATGTTAACCACAGAAAAATAAAACTAGCAAAACATTTTGTAAATAATTAGTATTCTGCCTCCTGTATTCTGTTTATCAATTAACAAAGGGAAAGCACATGGTCTGTGTGCATGCTTCTCTTCATAATTTTAAGTTCTGAAGCCTAATTGACTCATCTTGAACTTAATGTCTTTGCTGGTCATTGGAGAAAAGTTACAATTTATTGAAACAGATATTTAAAACACAATAACAATTTTGTTTGCTTTCTCTCTTTCTTTCTTTCTTTCTTTGAATAAACACTACAAAAATCCAGTTTAAGAACAGCACAAATAACACTAATTGTTCATTTAGACAGATAAAAAATTCCAATAGCTCTGCTCGTTACTTCCACTACAAATCCTATTAGTTATATTCTATTGCTCTTCCTGTAAAATTGACACACCAGATGCTCTACTTCAAGATAAGTGTAGTGGAAAATTTGCCTTTTACTGTGTCAACCTTTCTTTATTCAGAATCTGTTCTGTCAAATGTATGAAGCAAGGCTTCACTGTGAACCAGAAAATACTCCAAATAACTGCTCTGACAATAAATTATGAAATTCTGGTCTTCAGTCAGGTATTGGAAATGATCAGATGCAAATGATCCCTATTCTGACACCTAGAGCCTACACAGCCTGTTAACACCAACATACAGAGGACACTGCCACTGTCAAATGCCTTGCCCCTGTCACCTTTTTCTCACATGATAACCTGAAATGTAAAACAACATCAACAAAATTCACCCAACTGATTTATTCTTGGTGTAAATACAAACTACAGTTACCCACAATTATTCAGAACAGCACAGCAAAACACTACTTGTTCCATTTCCTAAGGAAAAAAGATTTCTGTGAGCAGCATGCCCATTCTGCTACAAATGCTAGTCACTCAACTCCTCCTTTTTTACTTTCATGGAGGCTAAGCCACTTTTAAATTAAATTTAATGGAGACAGTGAGGTTCCAGAGAGAAGGCCATTCGTAAAAATACCATGGAAAAAGCAAGCCAAGTGAGAAGATTCTATGGGTGTCCAAACGAAGGCTGAATCTCCAGTAAGTTTAATGTTGTTAGACTACAGAAACACCGCTTACAAATACTCTATGCACAGGAAGATTGTGAACTGGAAAAATATAGAAACAGATTGAAAATTTTCTGTTACTGGTTATGAAACTATTTGCTTAAATGATTGTTAACAGAGATGAGTATTGGTAGTTATTTGTACACACAATACCAAAACCCAAACATTTGCTGGAAAATGTTAACATCATTTAAAAGGACAACATTTTAGTTGCTCTCAGGATGTCTTGATTCACCGTTTCATGGCGCTGAGCTTGCCCATAGCTTTTGTCTGTGTTTAGATGGAAAGTGTAGTGCATTAGGACTATTCCAAGCTCTCCTCGCATGCTGTGACTGGAACATAGCAGCATAATTTATGCCTTGTTATTCTTTTACACTCTTCAAGCCCCCTCATTTCAACCAACTTAACAGCTTTAAGTGTGAAGGGGGAAATCTTGTGGTTGTTAATTATCTGAGGGGTTGTGGGATTACATGTACCATTTTACTGCAGATAATTTTAAAGATGCTATTTCTGTGCTATGGAAAAATAACTTCTTTAATGCATTTCTGCTCTTTTTACTGGCTTTTGTCACAACATTTCATAAACTCTGTTCCCATAGCTCTGCTGACATCAACAACGATTCTGATGCACAAACAAGGAAGCAATCAAAGAGCTATTTTAATTTTAGTCTATTCAAACCAAAAGAAAATTCAACATTTTCCAGATGCTAAGAGAAATGTTTGCTAACAGTAGCAAGCCATTGACATTTTAGATCTCTAGCAGGATATTGCTACCCTGAGCAAGCAAACAAAAAAACCTTCTAATATAAAGAAGCAGTCCATGACCTTTCAGTCCTCAGGTTACCATTTCACAAGTTAAAACAAGTTCAAGACACCATGAAAAAACACTATGTAGGACACAAAATCAAGGCTACTGTTCAATAAAACAGTTTTCAAAATTATTCCTAGAAAAGACTGCAAGCTAAATACACAATGCAGAAAGAAACTTATTCTCTTGTCATTAAGTCTTCTATTCAATTAGCATTTATTGGAGTAATTAAATACTGGGAAAGGATGCCAGGCTAATTGTTAGATTATGATAATTACACAGCTTTGCTGTGCTACAGCTGATCAAAATAAGATGTGGTCACATGCACTCGGCTAAAGCTTCTCTGCAATCATCAGGCTTCCATGGGAAATTTATTGCTATAAGGCCACTTATTACTAGTTCATTATCAATCAGGCAGAGAAACTTATTATTTGTACCCTTCCTTCTTCTCTCCCACCCACTCTGCCGGAACAAGCCTCTCAAAAGGTTGCGCCCTGGTCTCTGCCTTCGTCTGGCTCCCTTCCATCATAATTACACAGCTGAGGAGAATCAGGCTCCCGCTCTTGAAAGGGTTCATCAGACTTCAGATCACTGTTTCACAACCGGCTGCAAGCATCTATCACATTTCTTAAAAGAGGCAGGTGATCTCTCTGCATTTCACTTCACAGGCATCTGCGGGAGATCAACCTTCCCCTTTTAATCTTGCTATGTTCCTCCCATCTGGGAGATTTTCCACATTACCTGGGTGTGTTCAAAAGCAAAAATCAGAAAGAAAGGAGCTGCATTAAGATGAACTTCACGAGAAAAAGTATCAGGTTTATGTGGCTTGTCCTCCTGCAGAATCTCCTGCCTTTACCCCTTCTTTACCAGCCACCAGTACAAGAGAGACATTGTGCCTTCCTGATGTAAGGCTAGGGGGTTTTTTTGTTAAAGAACAGGGTTCTCATCAGCTACCATTGTACCTGGTACTTCATGCTGCCTATTTAATACAGAAAAACAACTGACTTACTATAGGGACTAGAAAATGGGAAAAAACATTAAACAAAACTGTTTAACCTAGCATTCAGGTTTTTAAACAAAACAACCTGTTAAGCACTAACTCAGAAGAGTCACAGAATATTCAGAACCAAAAAAATACAAAAAAACCCCCTAAATTCATGAAAATTATTTTTATTCTGTGCTGATTAAAAAACTAGACCTTTTGAAATGTCAAAACCACCTACTTCTACATCAGCAATTGATCTGGAAACTTCCTGGATAAGCCAGGCTTACAACACTGGTAAAATAACTGATCAAAGTTCACTTTCTTGAACTTCATTTCTCACATACTATTGAAGTCCACAGATATGCTGCAGGTGACCACTTATGAACTTTTAATTCTCTTTATTTCCAGAACCAAGAAACCTCCTCAAAAACAGTATGATAAAAGTCTTTATACGTCTGGATTAAAAAAAAAAAAACCAAAACTATTCTTTTTTTCTCTTTAATAAGGCCTGATTGTTGAAAACTTCCTAAAGCGCCTTGGCTGAAACCTGTTGTTTGCAAAACGAAGAAAGCCTACATACAAGAGTCTTCTATTAGAATTATGGCAAAAAAAGAATGCAAAACACTGGAGGAAAGGAGTACATTTTACTGAGAAAGGGAAATGTTCTATTTAAAATGTAAAAGTTCTTTGAATTATATATCTTGTGTTAGTTTCATTAATCTGACAGACCTGAAATATCTTTTTTCTGGTTCTACTGATTAACGGAAATTTCACTTGCATCATAATGCAATTAGTTTAAAGAAGAGACACATATTTTATTTATTTTCATGATTTACAGGCTCTTTAAGAAATAAATTCTACAGAAACATGTTTATTCCACTTATAATTAATAATTGCCCCTTATGCTCATAACTATGTCTGTAGAGTTGGGTCCTGTATTGACTTTTTATACCTAGCACTGTAAAAAGATATATGTTCAATGATAATGCAGACATTAAAAAATAGAAACTAATTGCTCTTCCATGAGAAGGTATGAGGAAGAGAATTAACAAATCAACATTTATTTCCCATCTGCAAATCTGAGTACTCCAGAGATTCTCAAGTACTGCAGCAGTCTCACCCACTTCACATCATTCTGCATCTCCTAAACGAAGAGCTGGACATTCTTCATGCAGTTTATTAAAACTGTTTTCTCAGACTCTGCTTTTGTAAAATTCCATCAATGCTGGCACACATGACTTTCACCTGGTCTCTATGAATTTCTCTTTTGCTGCAACTTGTGAAGAACTCATTGTATCTGGGGGGCAACAGCAGTCATGTTGTTTGTGATAAGGGTTATAATGGGGTGCAACATGTCACAGCACTGCTCTCAATGAGGTCAAGCTCTTGTTTCCCAGCTGTCCCTCCTCTGATAGCTTTAAACCCCCTGTGTACGGTCTCTACCTGACTATTTATTTTCCATTGCTGTGGGCATTTAACTTGCAAAGATGGATGAAGAGAGAAGAGAGGCAAAGGTAAAAGAGCTACTGTTCTGTCAAAGGCATCACTCAGATGTACAGGACAAATTTCAGTGCTGAAACCTAGTAACATTGGCTGCAAGGTACCACACCCAACAAGATATTAAAAGCAGCTCAAGATTTTTGTTTGGAGCCTCTAACCACATTTTATCCAATCCAAAATACCTAGCTTAAAGCCAGTCTTTTTGTTAAATAGGTTTATGGACACAAGCTCATTACTTGTGTTTGCATTAGTACTACTCTGGAGTTCACCAGCAACATTTATCCCACTTTATCTGAGGTAGAATGAGGAGATCTGGTAATTACTGCTCACGTATTTTTAAATGTGGTCATCAATATCCTGCACACATGACTCTACATTTGTCTGCTTTAAGCACTAACAACATACAAGATGTCAGCTTCATCTTTTATTCGACTATTTTGCTTGAAAATACAAAACCTATCTCAGCCACTCCTTGGCTATACCAGAAACATCGTGGTTTACTGATTCATTTGTTTACATACCTTTCTTAAAAAAGCAAACAAGGTTTATCTGTGCTCTGCTGTGCTGTCACATACTCTACTATCGGTCACATTTGGGAGAAAACAACATTTTTAGAGTTTAATTTTTTTTAAAAAAAGGGGAAAAAAAGAAAAGAAAACCCCCACAGATAGGAATACTACCAAAGTGTCTGAACTGGACTCTAGCAACATGTGTTGGCCATGTGTCTAACCCAGAAGACAGAGTCTATCAGCCTTGATGGAATGTGATTCTGTGAGTGGTATTTGCTAACCCTGCCTGAGGCATGTGCTGACATCTGTTAATGGATATGGAGAACAGTGCCCTATCTGCAGAAAGGTCTTGCTTCTCACACTCACAAAATGAAAGAAAAGAACGTTTGCCCAACAAGCATGTTGACCTGCACACTGAATAATTGAGATAAACGGCAGTCAGCTTCTACAAGGACTGCAAGTCCTGCAAGTCAGCTTCATGAATTGTCCTTCTCACTAATACATAAAAAGCAGAGTCATGGTTAACTTTTATAAAATGAAATCTCCATCTCTTTCATACTGCCAGGGAAAAAAAAACTGCAGCAATTTCTGCCAGTCAATATATATAGGTATCATTTGAGAAGAAACGTACATTTTGATAAAACTGCTTGTCTATTGCACATACCCACACTTGCTGTACTACAGAAAGTAGTACATGCTTTTCTCTGACATTAAGTTATAGCTGTTTATTATTAATCTTGCAATCTGTAAACAAAATTAATTTTAAAATATTTTGTGATCAAATTAGATTTTGGTGACTCAGACACCCTAATAATTTGCAACTTATAAAATCTAATATTTAGTTTCCCAATATGCAAGAGTGTAAAATGAAACTAACCCCTGAAATATTCCAGAGTATTTTTATATTTAATAAACTGTGTATATTTTAACAAGCTCTGGTCATCATTCCCACCCTTCAGCTAAAGTGAATGAATCCAGACATAATATAAAATAGCATGAGCAAAACATAGAGGAGAAAAAATTCCCTGAAACATCACAGATATCCACAAACAAACCCAGAACATATGATATTTTAGTATGAAACCACAGCTTGCTATTAACATGAATAAACTATCCAATCAAACACATTAACAAAAGTAATTTGAATTTATTGACATAAAACCCAAGTTAGAATAGCTAATGAATACATAAAATTATTAGCAAGCAATTTGCTATCCAGAAAGTGGGCTCCAATCAATGAAGTTTTTTTTGCTGTATAATTGTCTTGTGTCTATTTAAGAGACCCATAGGGAAAGTATATTCTTTCCTGACATGGAAACAACATTTTAGAGAAAGTTCTATAGAGAAATATAGTAATTTAACCTTGTTCCTTTTACCCTTCCATATTAGTCTCTCTCTAATGCTGAGCAAACTAGCAAAGGAAGAACTGGAGATGCAAATGAAAGACTGCAGGATCACCAAGTAGCACAACTATTATTAACGGTAGAACTTTTTCTTTTCCTTCTTATAATTTCTTCTAAAGACAGTACAAGGACTACAGAATTCTCCATCAGGCTTACTCTTGCTACATACTGTCTCTGAATAAAAAGACTTAAAAAAATTTTTCACCCAGAGATACTTATCTTTGTACATCATATGGACAAGATAGGTTCTGATCTAAATCAGTTTCTCTGCTTACAAATATGATCGGAAAAGCTTTGTACTGTACAATGCCACCTGGTCTTTAAAAACACTCAAGAGATTGCAAAGATTATGATCTAATGTGCAATAATTTTTTTTAAACTAAATAAGACAGACAAACCATGGAATTCAACACAGACTATATTATTCCTCCCATCCCTTTTCAAATTATGAAGCTCCCACGGTTCCTATTACAGAGTTTTGGGATTCTCATTCCTTCAAGAGTGAAAGAAACAGTATTTCAATATGTATAAGTAAAGACTGAATTGATAAAATGTGCAAAACCCGCTTATTTACTTTTTTTTGTGTGTAAGTTACTGACACAGAAGAAAAAACAATTCACTAGTCTCAGATACATTTCAGAGAGGTAAAACTGACGCTATTTTCTTAATTTTCCTGTTGCATATTTCTCAAAACTGTTTCCAAATTAATCAAATTAATTCCAATCTTCAACCTGTAGTGAAATCACCTCATTCACAACTGAATTATGATCTTGTCTGCCTGAAACATTGTAACTATTTTTCAAATCACAGACAGGATTAGGATGAAAAGCAGAGTATCACAGAAAAATTATATTTTCTTTTCCTGCACACCGCTTCTTCATCCTGTTTGTTATAAAGGCACCAGGAGGCACGTGTGAAGAGAGGAATGCACAGGTGTGGCAAAACCCATTCCTGTCTACTGTGAAGCCTTTACTTCTTCATTATTTGTTAAAAATCAATTACTGTGCACATAAACTATTTCTTCCTTTCATTCTAACTCTAAAATACTTGTTCAGCATTAAAGAAAAAAAACTGAAGAATCAACTGTTCATAGTGCAATCTGATACTTGGGGCACAAAGACATAATAGAATAGAATTTAGACCACTTGTGTGGGCAAAATTGCAGTTAGAGCCCATCAATGGGAAAAGCTAGAGAGCAGTCATGCTGGGCCAAAGAACCTCACATCTAGACCAACAAAGTTCTCCCAACACTGGCCAACAGAAAATATAAAATATAAAATATAAATAAATCGTATGTCCTTAGCATAGTCTCACAATAGTAATCTTTTGCATAGTCAGAGGTTTGGGCTTTTCTTGCTTAACAAGAATGATGGAATTTTTTCATCAGTTGGTCTGAATATCTTGAACATCAGTAAACTACAGTCAGTGAATACTTGAGTGGTACAGTTTGGCTGCCAAACAGAAAAATGTCTGCTCTTGTGCATTTCTTGGCCTGAGACAATTTCCACCAGACATTCAAATCATACCATAATTCTAGAGTAAAAAAGTAAACTATAATCTGTGATAGTGCACTGTTGAAGAGCAATTGGTAATCATTACTCAAATGCTCAACATTTGAACATTTTCACCTTTGCAACCTGCAACAGTCAGAGGCAAGAGTTTTCCTCCTGAACTCCTCAAAGATAAGATTCCTTTTTGAAGAGAAATTTAATCATTAGAAAAAATACGAATCTTATTTTCTGTTACCCCAAACCATCCAGATCACTATTTTAATCAAAATAAACAGCCTATGTAAAAGAATATGTTAAAACCTCTGTTCAAATGCATCTCAGCAGGTCTCCAGGGAGTCTTCCATATTAAAAAAACTCCTAGACAATGAAGTAATTTTCTACTGTCTGCAATATAGTAAGTAAAGTGCAAAGTAGCTAAAGATTGACTGAAACTGAATTCAGATCTCAAGATTTGTCCTTTCTTCTTGTACATTCTGACTCACTATAAAAGAGCAACTGAAAAATCATGTACCACATTTCAAAGACATCTTAGACTTTCACATTTTCCAACTTGTCCTGTGCTTTTAAGGATGCGCACCTCATAATCCATTGCTTTAGGAAAGAATTCCTCTTTTGTTCAAACTTTCTCTTTAAGAGTGCTCTATTTAAGGTTCCTGAGAGGTTATCTATGCCCAAAAATGTATGACAAGAATGTTTACTGTGAAGCAAACATAACCCAACTTGGTTTCCACCTGCTTTCTTCACCACATGGCAAGAACCATATGTAGAGAACCTCAATTCCTTCCCTCAAAAAAACCTTCTAAATCATGTCTTCCATGCTCCCAGGAGCCAAAGGCAATTGAAATCTTTGGACTTCAGCAAACTTGCAAACAACATGCTGCAGATGGTGGTCATTTGCTTTTGTTTCCAAACTTTTCTCTTCATAGGTTAAGTGGGGGAAAAAATCATAATGCTTTGTACATTAAAGATGTCAAATTAAATAAAAATCACTATTTTAAATACAGGCTAGAGAAGTTTTAATTTATTAAGACTCTAGCTTAAGTATAACAACGTATCTCTCTGCATTAGCTTTTCTATCAAAGAAACAAAGCAGCCTGAACCTTTGAAATCCTTTTAAATAAGGTTAACTGTTCCTTGAACTACAAAAATAAATAAGCCAACAAAAAAATTACTGCCTTTTGGTAAACTACTATACTGGTTTTGATGAGTTGTTGAAACAAGTTGTTTAGCTGGTTTTTTTTGCCATTTCATTTGAGTCATTTTGCCTTTGTTTATAAATGAGTTCTGCTAATTATCAAGCAATCTGAGCTTTTTACTGCATTTTCCCCCTTATTCACATCTTGGCATTTTTTAACTCTGGCATTTGAATGGCGTTAAATATATGCTAAGAGGTCTTTTGTTAGGTTACAGAATGGTCTGAGTAACAACACATTAAAATTTATTCTTCATTTAAATCGTGGCCATGACTGATGCAAAAAATACATCCTGACACAGTAACTACGAAGTTCCTAAAAGGTTACAGACGTGACTATTAAGGCCCTCTATTGTAATAAGCTGCACTGTTCAAGAGAGCAATTAAGCTGATGCTTTAGAATTAAGCACACACAAAGCCAAAGGACTTAGGTAAATGGTTAAATACTTTCCTGAAATGAGGCCTAACTGTACAGAAGGCACTCAACTAAGCAATGTATCTGCATGGACTAAATGTAAGATTGTTCATTATTGTGCTGATGTCAGAGGAAAACTACCCCAGCCAAAGAAGAATGTGTGAACACAGCATTTTGTGATATGAAACATGATAATGAAGAACTTCATACTGAGAATTATTTATTACCAATATTATTACAGTAATTCCTCTTATGCCTTTCCATTAATTACTCTATCTCCGGGAAACTGAGCTACAGATAACTTAGTGGTCAATATTTGACTCTTAATCCACAGAGGGAAAGGGTTAAAACGCTTTTACTTTAATGAGTGGGCACCTTTTATAGCACAAAAAAAAATTCTTACTGGGATTAACATTTTAAATATGGTTCTTTGGCCCATTAGAAGGTCATGACATTACCAGCACTATCTCTACACTAAGCAAGATAACAAATGACCTGAGACTTTATCAATACACTATCATTGATCTTTACCACTAATCTGAATATAGGTGGCAGCACATAATTCCTGTGTGTTTAAACATTAAAGCTTAATTCACTTCAGCCATGTAATTTTCTCGCTTTTATATGCTGAGATGATGCCCTTGATTAAATACTCAGACAGCAAAGGACTAAAAACACTACTGGCTCCATTGGTTAGTATCAGCTGTGTATGCTTGTGCTGTGAAGAAACACAGTCTGCTCAAATGAGGGTGCTGGTAACACATGAGGTACAGAATATCCTCTCTTGTTAATGCACTACAAATGGGTAAATTTGTGAAAAGGCTAATTGAAACCTGTTCTTCCTTTTAAAATCAATTATTTTAAACTTCTCAACCTGAAACACAGAGATCATTTTCCAGTGCAGCACAGCAGAGATGATTTCTTAGTATGTTGGGGTTGATTGGTTAAACATTGTTTTCTCGATTCCATAGTCTTAAAATTAGATTTTTTTTTAAAATCTGATTTACATAGTTATTTAAATTCTTCAAAATGTAAAACTCAAGGGTCTTCATTCTGCTAACAGTGAAAAAACCGCCACTGTTTCCAAAATTTTATTAAATTGAAGTCTTAGCGATTTCACTTAGCTACAAAACAGCCACTTAGTAATCTGAGGCCTTCCATCAACAAGTATAGAAAAAATCATCTTGACAAGACTAATTTACTTTTAAAAATAGATTAAATATGGTGCAAACCTCTCCGACTGTTCAATAATGAATGCTTATATTCATTAATAATGGAAAGAATCTGTCTTCTGAAATAAAAAAACTTAAACTTTTTTGTTACTCTATACTATTTTTTATGCTACAGAAATATTAAGAAATTTACATTATTAGTAATAATGTAGATATCAAGTAGACCACTTGGACAGACAAACTCCAACTAAGCAGAACAGCTGATGCTGTGATTACATAGCTGACTGTTTAAATGGAAATACAGAATTAGGTACACATTCACAAAACATGCATGGTTATACTAAAATAATGTCTACAATTTCATGGTACACACTAGGAACTAAAATTATATTTATTGCCTAGGCTGATAAGCTTTCTCTTTTGAACAAGAGTTCTTGTCTTCCCGAATCAGAGTAATATACAAAGCATGAACACAACCTAGCCCTTCAATAGAAGAAAAGAGGGTCTTAATGACAACAGGTGGAGCAAAACAGGTATTACTCAAATACTTGTTGATAGGATTCAAGAGTGCTCAAGGCCATCTGATGCTTAGGGCCACAGGAGAAATCAGCAGAGACCTAACCTAGCTAATTGTCTGCCTTGATTGTGATGGTTCTGATTAGAAGAATAATCAGCTCTCAGCAGCCCTTAGGCAAAAATGCCAACTGAGGTTTTTTTTTTCCTGTCTGATGGTGGTGCACTGCAGAATGAAATCCAGATCACATCATTAAACCACTCTTCCAAATATTAAAGAGTTTCCTATATGAACAAAACCAATAATTCCTGTTGTAATTAGCTTGAACATTCTCCCCCTGTCATGTTGAGACTGCATTCATACAGGCTAAAAAAATGCTGACCTCCAGTTTTTCTTGGATATGGAGAAGCAGTCACACTTAATGACTGAAAAAGAAGAGCTGTATCACTTCAGCAGTCCTGGACCCTCAAAAGGATATTTAAGGCTTAATTAAATTATTAAGAGTTGGCTTATATGACACAAAAAATATTTTGAATTCTTTTTTACTGTTGTTTTGAGTGATTCTATCTAAATGTGTCCATCCATAATAAAACACCTACTTTCCTTTCTTTAACTACATCATCTCTATCATTTTTTTTAGTACATGATTTACATTCCCAATCATCAGGAAAACTTAAAGCCAGATATATTAAAAATAGATTTTGTACTATATTTTCTCAATACTGCTCTCTTCTGTATTATGGGACTTTTGCTTTCTGACTACAATAATCTTACCCTTCCATTAGTTGCTGCTGTAAAAAAATGTGAGTATTCATTTGAATGCAAAGTAATATGTATTGACAATTATATTCTCAATACAGATGCACATTTTGCCACTATTTTTGCACCCTGGTACATTAGCTGATTTAATAAACTCTAAAACAGTTAAGCATATCACACACAAAGAGCTTAAAAGCAAAAGAACAAAGGATCTCAAAACAGCTTTTCATAATGATCTAGCTATAACACACACAGAAGGAAAGCCTTAAAAGCAGCTTTCAGTGTTTCAGTTATGCAAGAAGATCTAGGCATCCCTCCATAGAGCTGACTGAAAAAGTGGATCAAAAGCATGTCTGCAAAACAATTATCTACAATGTGATACTGGCCATTTCATAAGGGAAAGCAAAGTCTGAAACAACTGATCTTTCATGTCCTCCTTTTAAGAATGTCCACACTAATAAAATGAAATACCTCATTGACAATAAGTCATAAATGTCTGAACAGCAAAAAAAATTAAAATCAATAGTCACTAAGTACATTTGACACCTGAAGGTAATTACATGTATGGGAATCCTGACAGGAGTGATTTCTCCTCTTCCCATTTTGAGCTATCTGTCTTCTGGAACGTTCACTGAAAGAATGTATCAAACTGTCTATTAAAAGGACAACCAAAATATGCAATAAACACATCCATATTTTAGCCTCTGACCCTTGAAAGCCAGCACATTTTTCACATTCTTCTAGTCAGGATAAACAAGAATCATCTAGCTGTGTGTATCTCTGCCCAGACCTGCTCACATGGCTGGCGGGTCTGGTCCGGGGGGAGATGCGCAGAACCCTCACATTTGCAGCTGTCAAGAGTGTGGCCGGAAATCATTTAACCAAAGAAGGAATGAGTAAATGTGTGAAAAGAGTTTACTGCAGGCACAGTTTATAGATCCTGGATGTGTCAGGAGACCATATGCCTTTGCCAAATAGAAATTTTCTTGAAATGGCAACTGTCCCCAGCTCTCAAAATTCTGTGCAAGCATCAAAAGAGAAAAAAGGGTATTTTTTCCCAAACCAAACTCCCTCCAGCTATCTTTCCTCAACATTGTAGTTGGGACTCAAAGTATTCTAGAAACAAAAACTTTTTCAGATGGCTCAGTGTGAGCTACTCATTTCATCAGGACTTCTAATGAGCTGTAAAACCATCATTTTGGTCCCATTAATACTGGCATTCCAGCTCCCTTAATATATGACAACCCTGACTTACTGAAGCAGAACCTCTGGTCTTGACTCTTCAGAGTCTAAGTTCCAACTGCATGATTTTGTTTTGCTAGCAGGATTTTCAGTCCATTTTTAATGCATATATACATACATGCACCTCCTACACCTTACCTTGGGGCAAACAAGTATATATTTATATATATATTACTCCAAGCAGTCTTCTGATATGAAATCCAGTAAACCACTCAACAATACTGTAATTAGAACTAATAGATAATTGAATAAAGTTTTGATTGCATTACTTTTTTCACTTATTAACCCTGTTGATGCCTGCTGGCTTACATTGATATGACTGATAGCAGAAGTCAAGGGCATTGCCCGTGCTCCTACAAAACCTGGTCACTGTCAGAATGTGAGCCAGCCTTGGAGAGCCAGACTGCGCTCCTCTGTTTACCACCTCGATCCCAGTCTCCAGAGAGGTACTAGTTACGCAAAACTGTTTGTAACCCTCTCCTCAACTCCAAAAATTGGTTTCTGGGCTAAAGGCTTTCTCCTGCTCCCAAAAACAGTGTGCAGAATTAGGAGTGCACAGCAACACCACAAACGGCAGAAGAGCAAGCTGCTCTCAGAACTGCAATATGGCCAGGCAAGGGTTGCCTGAACAAGTAGAGCATGAAGTTGCACTACTTTCAAGGTTTGTAGTACTCAATGTCTGTTTCAGCTGAAAGACACATCCCAGACCTTTCAGTACCCATTAAGACTGCAGAAAATTTAAACATCCTCTTGGTACAAATAGTAAAAGTCTCAGTGTAAACAAATGTTCCTATGAGCTTAACCAAACCACTGATGACCCATAAGTAGTCTCATACAAGGGTCAATGCAGAAGAGTTTCCTTACTCACTGACTTATTACAGCTTCAGGAAACAACTTGGGTTTTTGCACTCTAAATCCCCCTTGTCAGTAAGGCTAAGATTTACATCGCCAATAAATGTTCAGCAGAGGTGATTTGGATTGAGCTGGCTGGGTTACATCCAGTATCTACAAAACTCTCACATTTTTGTTTACAGCCTGCCTGATGGATTTTGCAGATCAACATCAAACATATTCCTTGACAGTAGAATAACTGTGCTGCGTTCTTCACTATTTGCAGTGAAGAGCTGTAAGATACAACGTTCCTAATCTTAGGATAGAGACAATAGCTCTACACTCTTGTCTGTTTTGGGCTAAAGCTGTGACAAATCAAGGCTGTTATTTTCCATCCAGATAACATTCTCCAGAGCAGGGCTCTTTTGACTTAAACACAGCAGGAGAAGTAAGCAGAAGCAGACAACTTTAAAGGCTTCACCCATCTAACTTACCAACTGGAAAAGTGAAAAGAAGCCTTTCATCACACCTACAGACTGTCAGCAGGACCTTGAATACCCAGAGGATTGCACACCACAGTCACTTAGTACCTGACTAGGTATTATTTGGAGTTAGACCCATCGGGTGATGAGCACCTGATGTCACAGTACAATGGTGGCATTGCTACCACATGGGCTCTCTGCTTTCTCCTAAAAAAGCCCTAATTTCTGCACAATGCTGTCATAAAGAAGCTCATCAAGGCATTTTGAGTTACTGGAAAAGAAGAATGCATTAATATGCATTGACTATCCACCTTCCTTGTCTGATATGACTGACAACAAAAAGGCAGGTAGACAGCCTCCAGGAGGGAAGGCAAAGCCCCAAGTGGTAGAGAAAGACCTGAACAAATACGGTCCAGCGTTAGCTACATAACAAACTTCCTGTATGCAGTCCTGCCTTGGATTTTCTCTGGTAAAAACAGCAGTATATAACTGCTGTGGGATGACTGAGCCATTTGAACACTATGAGGACACATAAATATCCAATTAGGAAGATGAGAGGAGCAGTACAGCCAACTTTCAGATTTATCTATTTCTACAATTTCAACATTCAGTTTTGTTTTCTGCAATGCAGTTTGAACAGCTGCACAGACAGGAGACTTGCCAACATCAGGAGTGGTTTCTGCCACCTGAACTTCACCCAAATCTCTTCATACAGTCAGAAGACAGAGGCTCTCACATAAGACCATTTCCTTGCTGAAGCAGTCACCACAGGCATCAGCTGGGAAGAGCTAGCTGTAGTCTGTAGGAGGAATAAATGTGTAAGCACTATTGCTGTGCAGCTAACTTTTGGTTTTGAACATGAGAGGCATTTAATTATTTTAATTAATATTTTCTAAAATTTAGATTTCCTTTTTATATGCTGAAATAACTGTTTCACCTCTTCCAATTGTTGTCCCTAAAACTATTCAATGAACTGAACACGAATGAACACGAATTTATGGATATCTTTAGTTCACCTGAATCTAAGTTTTAATTATGATTTTCATGCAAACAAAAACAGCTGAAAAATAGAACTCTGTGAAGCAATTTGATTTTCTGCCTCTCAATAAAGACTAAACAGACATTTCAGGAGCAAACATAATACAAGTCAGCTCCTTTCACAAGAGGCAGTAGTCTCCTCATTCAAATGGAGAATGAGTGAGAATATGAGAAACAACAAACTAGTGTTTGGGATGCATATTAGTGTGTGAACACAATACATAAAAGGAGAAATGAGAAGATGGAGTGTAAGATTATGTTAACAAAGGACTAGAACTTGCTGTCACAGAGATCAGTTTCAGCTAGGCAAGGGTTCAGAGGTCAAAAGGAGTCCAAAGCATTCTCCCCCTCCTCTTTCTCCACCAGAAAGTGATTCCTGGGGCTTACCACTGCCCCAGCTGCCTTCCTGCCTCACAGCTAGGGACCGCTCCAGGGGGCAGCAGCCCTCTCTTCCATGCCTCTCTTCCATTCCCTCCATATTCCCGACTGTGGCTTTAGCCCAGTGTCTGGGATCCAGCTGGCAGAACAGCACTGCTTGGTGGGCAGGATGAATGACGGGGAATCCTTGCTGCCTCCCTGCTCGCTGTATCAGCTCTCAAGGACATGCTTGCCAAATGCATGTCACCAGGCATACGCAGCACCTGGCAGCTCTCACTAGAAACCTGGCTGGAAGACTTTAGTCCCCCTTTAAACTATTTTATTACTATAACTTTATTTTGTTTTTAATAACAGCATAATATTTTGTTTAGGCACTTTACAGACCTACTGCCACCCTGTAAAGTCTCAAGTGTACACAGTGATGAAATGCCTCAGGGAGCTAGTTTGCAGTACATGAGGTAACATCAGCTTTGTAATTTAATTCCCAGTGCATTTCACACATTTGGGAATTAGAAATAAAATCAAACTAAGTTTCAGAGAGTAAGTTTCATCAGATTGTGAAGGGAAAAACAAAAAAGAAGGGACAGCGAAGTCCGTGCCAGAGAATAAATGCATCAGAGGTGGGTAACAACCGTCAGTGCAGGAATATACTGGTATTTGCCCTCAGTGGATACATTTATACCATCAGCTGCCAAAGGCCAATGAGTGCACCTGTGTACATTACAAGGCAAGCAAATTCTGTTGTCCTTTTCTGAGTGATTTCATATTCTGATCTTTTAAGTTGCCATCTTAGTTCCAATTTGTGGATAAAATGTTCCAGGGACCATTTAGGAAACAGAGCTGGACATTAAGAATGCGAAATTACCACAGAGCATGCATTCCCCAATTCCTAAACACATGTAATACACCAGCAAGATATTCTAGATTTCTTCTTCTCCATACTTACTAGACTTGTAACAACATACCGTTCCTTCATTCACGCTATAAACTGCACCTCAGCACCACAAGGAATACAATAGAGTCCGAGGTCTGGCATGACTGGCTTGCCAAGTCAGGGTAACAGAATTACATCCAATAAGCAATTACAGCTTGGCGTGGCCATTTTCTGCCAATCGGTCAAGACAGGGACCTTTCCCTACCCTCACTTAACTTTTTGCCTGTTACAAAGCAAAAGGAGTGATTTATAAGGAACTCAGAACTCAGATTTATAAAGAAAGCAAAAGTGCTTTTTGACTTAGCACTTGATTTGTACATATTGATGAGACAAGGAAAAACCTGAAACTGGATCAAAGAAGGCCCCCCCAACAAAGAAGTTGTGGACTCCATCCATTTTTTGCCATGCCGTCTACTACTGCAAGCTGACTATTTTTGCTCATAAGAGTATGCAAACTATCCCTAAGTGCAAAACGGATACAGCACAAATAGATTTGGTAACACCACATAGATGCTTTGTATGAATAATGAGGTTCAGCTGCAGCCTGACACACAGAAAGCACATCAGCATAACTGATTTTTTGAAAAGGTGACTGAGTACAATATAATTCAGCAAAGGAAAAATACAAGAGAACATCTACCCTTGATATAACATTCCCTTGCATTTTTAATACACTATTTGCTGGGGAAAACGGTAATTGAAGTCACATTGAATCATATTCTCCCTACAATTAACTCTGATCACGTAAAATGAAAAACTGGGACCTTCTTGCCCATGTAATCTTTATCAGCTAAGTCCAACTACTTATAAAAAGAGATAGTTTGTTGGTACAAAACACTCCAGAAAAAGCAGCATATCCACCTGAATATCCTCAGCTTTTAAAATTCCAGTTATCTAGATTCTCCACAGCTATTTGGAAACTCAGACAAGTCAGACAAGTCATCACTCAAAATGAAAATGGTAAGAAATTGTATCATTCTGAACAATTCACAGCCTGTGAACAATTCATTCTCAGTCAGGAATGTAGTCTTTATACATAGTCATGGGTAGTATTTTCCTCTGACTAGCCATTCAAGCTGGTCAATAGAATTGGGTGACTACTGTCATCCCTGAATTACCTAGGGTAAGAGGCAAGCAAATGCTATGGGTAATAGAGAAGTCTGTGTAACGTACCATGGATATTTTACTTCAATATATTCACTGGGTTCATAAAGCTAGATACTCATTAGCACAGTTTTGTCAGCTCTGCATTAGCCTCAGAGGCACTCAGCAGACACTACACCAACCTGTCAGGTCTCAGACACATTAGATAAACTTGAAGGCAGGACAAGTGTCTTCTCCCTAGCTTTTATCCCCTTGGTAGCTCATGGGTTTTAAGCACTCCCTTACTACCTTCTCCACTCCAGAAGAACATGGCCCCTGGTGGCTCAGGTCCCTAGCAGCCTCCCTGCCCGGCAGCCCGGCACAGATCTGCCACAGCCGCGCGCGGCTCACGGTCTGGCACTGGGTAACTGAGCTGACCGTGACCCCCCGGCTTCAACACCAGGAGATCTGCTCTCCCCTTCAGCCCCTGCACCTCCCAGAGCTGCCCAGCAAGGAGGGGACGCCCCAGCCCCAGATGCTTGTGGCCGTGTCTTCATCTGGGCAGCCCCACATTGACCCCTTGCTCATCACACAGTTGAAAAGTGTAGTGACAATACAATCCAGGCTGCCTTCTTAGGCAGCAGACAACAGTAACAATCAATTTGAAGCACACCAGACATTAAACAAGTACAGCAATAAGCCGATTAACTGATTTAATCAAGCTGATTTTTAAAAAAGTCAATTATCTAATACAAGCAATACCTTTAAATAACCATCTAACTTATTTAATGGCTCCTGCAATATTGTAAAATAGAAAATTAAACTGATTTCTGAATTTCTCACTAAATAGTTAGAGGTTTGAAAAAAGCTTAGAAATTGAGAAGGATCTTTCTGCTTCAGATGACACAAATTCCAGTGTCCTACAGGCTGTAACTTCTTGATCAACTACTTCCTGCAATATTTCCTTTTCAAAACATTCTATTTTATGTTTGCCTTAATATACTTTGGGTATATCAGGTGATCAATGAAACTACAGTAATGCTACTTCATGCTGAAGATCTTAACTGCATGTAGTTATTTGACAAGACAGACAGAAGCATTTAAGAGTCACATAATAAGCTTTTGGCTGAAGCATCTAGTCTTGCATTAAAGAATCTATCAAATAAAGAGAAAACAAAACATCTGCTCCACTGACAAGTTGGTGTTAGTACTGTAAATTCAACTGCAAACTCTGTTCCAAGTATGCCACCCACACGGCTGTATAAGAAACAATTTAATACACAAAGTCTGAACCTGTTTCCATTAATATCACTGGGAATTTTATCACTATCTTAAACTAGATTTCACAAAATGTCTTGCTTCGTGCCTGCAGATTTAGAAATAAAATAATTTTTTTAAAAAATCATCACCAGAGTAGCTAGGCTTTCAGTTGTGATTCTTCTGATGAGTCTCTCATGTGCTTTAAAAAGCTCTCTTCTTTTTCCAGGTTCAGATTAGTCTCTGCTCACCTTACTTCTGTTTACAACAGAAAACTTCTGTTTCTACTATGACAACATCAAGAAAAGGAAAACAGAAAACCAATATAACCTAAGAAATTAATTCAAAACAGCTGGATACTAACACTCTGCCTGAAAAAAGCACGGTTTTCTTAAATAAATATGAGGAAGTATTAACACTGAATTTTTTCCCTTAAGGAGTGGTCCCCTATCTGTATATTTGAGACATAATGTTGCTTTTAACTGTATGACCTTTCTCTGAACAATCCCAAAAGCCTCTTCCCAGCCAAAAATTTCAGAAATGGATAGAATACCTCTTAAATCACTATATGGCAAGGAAATAGATTAAGCTAAGAATATGTTTTCTAAAAAAGCATTCAGAAATATAATCACTAGGGCTTAACACTGCAGACACAGTAAAAATGTAATATTGATATAATTCAGAACTGTAACCAACGGAATTACTAGATTTAGATAATATGGCTGAGAAAACTCCTACCAGAATTCATCTGCAAGTGATATAGGTGGATAGGTTGAATATATGTTTTACACACACCAGCTGAATATATGCTTTACATAGTTTTATATAAATTCACAAACCTCTCCCCATCCCATTTTTTCCCTTCTTTTGAGGATGGGGAGGGAAGCAACATGGAGAGAAAAAGGGTTAGAGGCTCTAATCTGAAAATGCTACAACTGTGCTGAACTCACGATCTGTTTTAAAGGTATAAAGGTGCAGTTATTAACCTATATATCTGGGAATGAAATGTTTATCTGGCAAACCTCGTCTAAAAACAGCAGTAATTTTCTTATGCAGGGTTCACTTTCAGTAAAGCAGGAGGGGATTTAACTGTAAAGGAAAGTCACTCAAAGCAATACATAAAATTTAAAGAGCACCGAAGAACTTCAAGTATGAAAAGCTTTTAAGATACAGTAGAAGCAATTACTTGCTGATACAGCATCAGGAGGAAATTTATTACATGCAATTTCACTGAGAGACAAATAAGAGGCACTCTTGCTCTGAAGCAAGTTACAGCAAAGTATTTTGGCCCTGGCTTTGCCCATAAAATGCTGCAGCTTTCCATTCCCTGCCTGGCATGTAATTTGACTTCTTGATTGAGATAATAGAGTGATACAATTCAGGTCTCCACCACACTCAAAACTGCATTAAATTTGGAAAGAAAAGTTACTGCAGATTGTATGTCCTCAACCAAACTGAAACAAACTTCAACTGAAATAAATTTGTTTCAATATGTCAATTATTACTTTCTCCAACAGAACCTGAAATCAAATAAAATAACACACACAAAAAAATGTACACCAAAGAGCTTTTTTTTCCAAGTTTTTTTGTTTAAGGGATGAGCGGCATTTCATGGCCACCTGTGTCCCCAAACCTCAGGGATAGCATTTGTAGAGCTCTTTTTTTTCCATCTTTCATGTCAGTTCATGGAGCTGTGCAAAACAGCACCAAAAATTTATATGTGTGACCAAACATAAGCAACTCGTGTTTTCTTCAGTGACCATCTTATAATACACATTTTTGCTTTTTCCACCAGCTGGTATTTTCACACAACAAGCAGGTGACTACATGTATCCTGTCATAAACAAAGGAATGTTCTTGAATCTGTTGATTTTTAAAAATACGGTTCCTTGTTTTTGCTTGCATTCCTTCTAGTGTTTAGCATGGTCTTACATTGACTTAAGAAATACTCAGAAATGACTGGCACTTCTTTCTATCCTGCTTCTTATTTCCTTGAAAATTTCTTCAGCTTCTTTCTTGAAAAAGAGAGCTCCATGAACACAACAGATTTAAGATTCTCTTATGATAGCTATTTAAAATTGAAAATAAACCTTGCGGAAAGAAAATTCATTGATGTATTCTTTCTGCAAACATGGTTTAACATTTTGGCCAAGCCCACATTGTTCTCATGTCATAGTAACTACAGAGAGAATTCAGACCTCTCCAGTTGAGAGCACATGAAGGAGATAATCAAAATACTTATTACAATCGGCTCCTAAGTAAATTCATCATAGGTTCAGAAAAAATTCACTGAACACTTAATAATGCAGAGTTCCCATCAATTTTTATTACTGTTTTTCTAAAGGGACTTCCACTTAACAAAATTATTTTGTCCAAACACATCAGCCTCACAGCTTGGGGACAGCAAAGAATGTAGAGAAAAACCAGAGCAAGGTCATGGCAAAACAGTCCTCCCAGATTCCAGGGAAGGGAATGCACAGCCATGCTCTTTACACTCCCTACCTCCTACACAGTCTGCAGGACAAAGTCGCATATCATTTATCTTGTGACTACAATAACAGTTACAAAATTGTAACTGGGGCCCAGAAAGAGAAGTAGAGAATGAATGAATGAGCACCCACACGTACTGGCATTCGCACTACAGTAGGGAACCTCATACTCACACAGCTGTTTAAGGGTGCATAAATTTCTAGTCAGGGCCTTTGAACAAGCCTAAGTATAGCCAAAGTAAAATTTAATATCCCACTTAGATGTGTTAATTCAAATAAGGAAAGTCAAAATGTGTTTGCACTGATAATTCTTTTTAAGCATTTCTTAGCAGGGATTATGCATCTTTTTTGTCCATTAGGATATGTTGCACTCACACACACACACAGGCACATAGAGGACATTCTTCTAGGACTTGCTGAGACAACCACCTGAACAACTGTGAAGCCAGCAGAAATTATAATTTGCATGGATGTTGGAAGAGAGTGTTTCATCAGATGCAGTACAGCACAAACAATAAAAAATTAGAAGGAAAAGGAAATGAATGCTTGTTTTACAGGTACAGATTTTTTTCCAGACTGCAGAGTAGACAAGCACTTACTAAAGATGGAAAAATTTATGGTGCTTGTTACTTAAATTCTCATTTCATCTCACATGGTTAGCATCTACCATATCTATATTCTGTAAGAAACATGTTTGCTAGGTTGTTGATATAGGATTATTTGCCTTGCCTGGCTTTTAGATGAAAAGGATGTGTTTCACTATTTCTCTTCTGGTCTCTGCAGAATTGCAGTTGTGCTTGCCTTGAAAGAGAAAACTAATATGCGTGTCAGGTGCACCGCTAGCATAAATTAGATGGAACAAATATATCTACATAAAATCATCTTGAATGGTATTTAAAGGAACATTAAAACACAGATGCTTATTTATTTAAGCAGGAGAACTCTTGAAAATGCTTCTCACAAAGCCCGAAAGTTGAAAAGTTGAAAACCAGTTAATAACAAAAAACCAACCAACCAACCAGCCAACCAAACAAACAAACAAACCAACAAACAAAAAGGGATTATAACAAAGATATAAACAGGCAAGACATATATGAAAAAAAAATAGAATTTAATTTCAAACAATCTTCCTTAGGCAGAGAGTTTTTAGCATGTACTTCATGTACTTTCAAGAAAAAGAGGGGAGAAGGTGTTTTTGAGAAAACAAACTAATGGTTATATTATAAGGATGACAGAAGAAAATGCAATTCTATAGTCTCTCCCTTGTAAGTAAATGACTTTGTAAGATTTCAGCTCGTGCTAGAAGCGATCCTTTCACAGACATTCCAAAATCATAAGCATGCCAATCAACAATATTTAGAGGAGTGGGCTCACATTCCAAAGGTGTTTTTGAAATACTCCAGTACTCAACCACCACACTCCTATGTTTCAAGGAGTTCCCTGGGGTCCTACAATAAAAGCCCTCCTCCACCTCCTCCTTCCTTTGGCACACACAGGTATTTTGTTTTCTGGAACCAGCTTTGAATCAGCAACTCCGACAGACCTAAGAACTGAACTAATATGTTAAAAGCCAAGATTAACCCTTTGTACCCCAACAAAACTGAACACAGATGTGGTGGGCTTTAGTGATTTAGTGAAAATGGACCTAAAGGATATCATTGAAATAAAATTCAACACTAGTATGCACTGCATTACAGGACATTGGCTCTAGACAGCTAGTGGACAAAACCTTCCTTTTATATAATGTTAGTATCCTCACAATACAACATCTGCTAATCTCCAGCTGACAATGGAAGAGAACAAAAGCAAGAATGTTTTGTCCCTCTCTCTTTCTTTTTCTTTCTTGTTCTGCCCTGTCCTGGAAAGCCCTTCTCCTTTTACAGTTTCCCCATTTTAGACAGTTATGGGAGATTCTCCTAGTGAGGGAAATAAGAACCTGCACAACAGAACAGCATTCCGTTCAAAAAACCTCTTGAACCAACAGGGTAGGGCAACTTGAAGCAGAAGGAATGAGTTTTTCCAGTCAAGAAATCCCTCCTGTCCTACTTTCCATTCACCTTTCCAGCCTTCTCAAGACCCTCTGTCAGGCTGCACAGAAAGACTCAAATTTTATTTTTGATAAATTTTCTTTTGAAATAGCAAATTGAAGAGGGAAACACCAGTGAGTTGTCACACAATTGTACTTGGTACGAGAATTTGGCACAAAACTTCCACCTTAGCTGGTCCAAACAGCAATGCAGTGTCCACAGAGTGGTACAGAAACATGAGGAATATGCTACTCCACTGCCAAATTCATGAAAATTCTCTCTACTGTACTGAGAGTATACTGTAGTGTAAAATGTGTGTTGCTTTCCTGTGCCCCTACTTAGACTTACAGACACTTTCCTTTTTTGCTCAGTCTCACCAGACAGAATGGCACTTGAGCCATCCTCAGGGTTGTTACTAAGGTTGATGAGATGATCTCACTGCTTTTAATGGCAAAAGACACTAATCCTTCAATACTTTCAATGCAAGTATTTGTTTTTGATGAAGTGAAGAGACTATTGTTGTGACAATTCTTTCCTTCTACAATACATCTGAATGCATAAATGTTGGTGCTCAGTGGACAGTCTAAGACAGACTACGTGTTTTTTGTTTTCATAAAGAGCTTGAGTTTGGTAAAAAGGAACAAGGTGCAATCAAGTAATCTGGTATGAGAACACTGCAGACCACAACTGTCAGCTTGATGTTTCTCCTGTGTAATTTTTCCATCCTTCCTAATATGTCTTCCAGCACAAAAGAGAATGCACAAATGAGACAAAGAAAGCCACATCCCTTCTCTGCCAGTGAATGCCATTATATATTTCCATACAATAAACAATTTTGTCAGTGCAATTTAGCCTCTAAAAAAAGTTTGACTAACCAAAATACAGTAGAAACAAATTTCAAGGAGAAAAATAAGTATATATCTAAATTATACCCTCCCAGCAAAGGATGTCATATGCAGTTCTTTCCTTATATAGTGATTCCAAATGCTATTTCAATGTAAGAACATTCTCTAGTGATGAAATATGAAGAGATGATGATTTCCTCAAATTAGGAGGACATTAACAATTAAGTGTTAAAGTGAATATTGTTACATTAAGGCAATTATAGCTGTATTCCATGAAGAGCAATAGGAAATAATTACTCTTATTCTCAAGTGATAGATCTAAGAGAATGAGATTCCCAATCTTTAATTCATTAGATGGGCAGTTCTCATTTCCAAGTGTAAGAAAGAACCAGCCTTTCTTTATTGGAAAGGTATCTCCTATCTTTCATTACTGAAGTGTGCATGTACCTTCATGTCTTTTTGATAATATCAAGCAGCAAACTGAAGACATTTTCAGGAGATACCCATCTCTAGGTGCAATATCCTTCTAATCAATACTGTTCACCTCTTCCAGGTTCCTTTAAATGCAAAGTTCACCCAGAATCAAGGAGCAGTCATGCTCACATAGCACAAGAGATTTCCCATGTATATGCAAATACACCCAACTGATGGTTCTCTGACCCAGTCTGAGAAAAAAACTTAAGTGAGAAGATGTGCATGACATAGCACAGTTATCACCTAAAAACTGCTTTACAAAGAAGTTGGCCCATATTAACTTGCATGCTAATATGGCTGTCTTTTTAATGTAAATCTTTCAAGAAACAAAGAATATCACAGTTTTTTCCATGGGATAATGAAGCTTTGATAAATTACTCGGGGAAGAAAAATGCACGAAATCTTATTTATCTATTTCTGACTTTAAACAGCAAAGCAAACCTAAGTGCATTGTTGGTGCCAAGCAAAACAATACAAAAAAAAATTAAATTAGGCATAATGACATCATCAATACCTCTAACCACCAAACAGACACTGAAACCTTTCCATCCTCATAAGCCTTCATTCTTTGCTGACTTTTATATACTATCACTCCACACTCTCCATACTAAACACAGAGGCACTGGTTGGCTGTAATAATTAGGAAAGCTTGCCAAAAAGATGTTAGCACAAGGAATGCGTCAGGTGACACACCATGCCTCCAAGGACCCTGGGACCTGTCAGCCTCTGTAACTATATCCTCTGGCCTGTCACAGTAGAGTTAATTAGAAACATCTGTAGTATAGAGATCAAGCAGAGGCATGGGAGGCAGCTTATTTGCACAAGAAAGGTACAACTCGTGGGAGGTAAAAAACCTGGAATCACAAACAGATACAGATCAGTTACATGAAACTGATCGGTTATCTGAGATATATGCACTTCTGAAATGAAACTACCCAAGTAATGCAAATGCAAGACTGATGAAAAGCCTTAACTGCAACACTGGCAAACTGACTGACTGACTGATTGACTGACTGGAATCTTTACACTGAAGTCTCTCCACCAACATGCAAAGCCCCATTTATCTATTCAGCCATTACATGACTGCTCCACTTGTTCCTCTGAAAAATGAACTACATTACCTTCACCTTATGTTTTTGCTAAGGATCTTATGAAAAGCTAAAAATTGGAATTTGCTTAATCAGAGTTTGTGTTGCACTTTATGGCAAGCTAGTTCCTTTAACTATGATTCCTTCCTTCTCCCAAAATGAGATGTACTTTGGAAAAGTTCTGTTAAAGGTGAAACTACAATTTTATAGTATTCCCATTCCCCAGATCTTTCAGTCTATGATAACATACCACAATTTGGGTCAGTATGAATGAATATTATACAGCAAACAGAATTCAATAAATTCAAGTGGTAAAATAAATTTATGGGTGGAAGAGAACTTGGCAGAGTTGTGCACGTGCACAAATACATCTCAGAAAACTCCACATTCCTACAACTCCATCCTCCCACTTTCCCATTAAAAATAAAGAGCTTTTAATAAATTAGTACAGAATTGCTACAGATGTTGAGGCTGATCCCTCCTCTTTTCAACTACAGAGGTTTTTCTCATGCCTGTGCACATCAAAAACTTGTCAGAGAAAACAAAGTGGAAAACAAAAAAAAAATCATCAATTTTGTTTAATCTGTAGGACACATAATTAAAGAAAAAGTGGATGGGGAATCCTCAATATATATGTATGTAAGGATTTGCATAAGCAGACCACATGATAGAAATATAAATCTGTAAACAGTATTTGTTAGGCATTTTCTGAAGCAACTGTGCTCTCGTTACTTTTAATTCAACACTATACTGAGCCTGGGGCCCCCAGCAGATCGTGCCCAAGCAAACAGCTGCAGTTGTTTATGCTGTTGTAGCCCCAGAATGCCTCACCATCACAAACTGCCTGCTACAGTGCAAGTGGTGGCACAGGGAAACACTTCCCCATGAGCCAAAGCTCCACACTTGAGGCAGAGAGAGCCGGGGCTGCCTAATGAATTCAGCAATGCATGGAGGGCATGGACACCTTCCGTCATCCACACTGCTGCATCAGGGCTGGCAGAAGGGTGTAACAGCCAGCATTGCACAGCAACACCTCAAATTCTCAAAGCTGTGTTCATTGGAGGTGATTTTTTAGAAATACTGATTTCTCTGAGAAATTTTGTGAAAAGGTGATAGTTCCCAAAGTTCCAGAGAAATGCTTTCTTGCTGATTGTAGTCCTCCTCAGTCCTTTGTGTCCAGCAGTCCTACTTCAGAGTCTTCTGTTTCAAAGCTAAGTTCCAGATCTTCCTAAGTCCACTTGCACTTACACTTTCAACTGCTCTTTTTATGCCTTTCAATCCCAATTTCTTGTATTACAGTACTTAGAAATTCAGAAGGTTTGTATTGTCCCAAGGAACAAGTTATATTAATGGTAATTAAAAAACTAATTCTCTGATTTTGACATGTATATGCTAAAAAAAAAGGAGCTATTTTTCTTGTTTGTTTTGTTTTTAGTAAAAGAAAGGCTCTCAGCATCTAAGACCAATATACAGAGCTGCATGAAATAACAGCTGAAAGTAGCCATGTCAGAGCTTGGTAAAGCTGGGGAGCTAATAACTCAGGACTGCAAAGGTTTACCTGCTTTGGTTACTGAGAAGTCCAAGTGTGAATGTTACTGAGTTCTTAAGCACAGCCTGCAGCAACACAAAACTGCAGAGGGTTGAACAGAATTCAAAGATTTTGACTTCTAGTGTTTCATTTTCATCCCAAAAAATGGCACCAGCAGTTTTCTATGGGTAAAATTTCACTAGTTTATTCAAACTTGGGAGTCTATGGTCCTAAAATCCCTCGCAGTGAGTCAAAAAGGACCTTAGTCTTTGGACACTTATTGTATATTCTATTATAGGCAAGGCACATCGTGAAGGAATCCAATAGCATGTGCTGAAATGCCATAAAACTCTCTTTTCCCACATATTTTTTTCTGATCTGAAATGTCTGTGTCATATAACATTCCAGCCAGACTTAAACTAGCAATGATGTCAGTGTGTTATTTAACAGGGTATCTGAACAAAACACTTGTTGATACACAGGCTACTGTAAGCAAAGGTGTGGAAAAGCAGCAACAGATTTTTAAGGGGTTTGTTGTTTGGTGGGTTTTTTTGTGTTTGCAGTTTTTTGAGAGGAAGGCTAGGGAGGTTTCTTTTGTCAAAAACATGTTCCCTGTGGAAGGAAAATATCTTTTCTCTCACACCACCTTAGACTGTTGCATGATTCAACTTCTTTCAAAATCTGTCTCTGTGGAATTATTTAAAAAAAGCAAACCTAGTGTTTATGTGTCTCTTCTTTAACAATAATTAGAAAATAGGCAGATATAACATTTTCAAAACATGCAATACAGGACACATTCCTGACCAAAAGAGGAACCAAAATTTTGTCATGTATTCAATTACAACACCCTTCTAATTGTAAAAAGAAATTATCTAAATGTAGCCATGGTGCCTAAACATTTCTAAATCCATTCTCTTCATGTCAAATTAGGGCTGCGTCCACACAGTATAGGCTGAGATCCCCATGGCTTCCTAACTCAGTTTAACAAGCCATCAATTAAAGGCGGATACTTAGAGGAAGCAAAAGTGATTGGTTGCAGAGGGATTTCTGGACATTTTAACTGATACCCACTGAAAGTACATGAGAAGGACTTCAAATGCAGAAAAAATTGACTGCTTAAAGCCTGACAGATATATAATGCCATGATAGAAATACTACACATTATGTCATATCTAATAACCCACTCGTACCACATTACACAGCTGGTTTTGCTACAATGCGGTGCCAAATACAGCCCCCTCCCTCTTTCCTTCTTCCTCACTTCAAATTAACAAAGAACAAAATTAAACTAGCAGTTTTGTGGACACAACCTCTATGCAGAATACAAGTTTTACCCTAAACTGGAGTTACAAAGATGAAGTAAGTAGTATTCTTGGGAGGGAACTAAATTTTTTAGTTGCTTTTTCAAAGTAATTAAGAAAGGCCCTGATTCCCAGAGGTTTACCCAGAATAGTTAGCAGCAACAAACGCTGGTATGGTTTTAGTGCGCAGGTCAGCCTTTGAAATTAGTGAAAAACGTGTATGGAAAACAACTTTTAAAATTAATTAATAAATAGTAATAATAATAATAATAATAATTACAATATAATAGATGAAGCCAGAGCTATCAAATAGTTTAAAATTTTTGAGGTTCCCACAACAAATACATTTTGTGGAAAGAGTAATGGAAGTCAGATGGTAAAAAATATATAGCACAAAAATTGCAAACTTCTAGCCAGCTTGTAGAACAGTGGTAATGCAAGAGGGAAATGGTAAACACACTAACAAGGGATCATCAGTCTTAATAAATAGGACAGGGTCACACGGGTTTACTTCTGGAACCCATAAAGGTCCCTAAGTATCTAATTATATCTGAAAAAAAGCCTGAGGTTTTATTCCCTTCTATTCCTCAGTAGATTAGCTCATTCTTCATCAGATACTATTTTAAACTGAAATATATTCCTTTTAAGAAGCTATGGTTTGTTTCTTATTGACATGATAGAATACTATGTACCATATGTTCTTCCAAGGGAGTATTACTAAGCAATATTAAACACTACATCCTAATGGAAGGAACACAAAATATGTTTCTTAGAAGCACACAACAAAATCATTCATGGCGTTGGGCCATACGGTAGCTCCAGATTTTGAAGAAAATGTCAGATTAAGACCAAGAGCTTTCACTCCTATATTTCTTCTTTACTCCCATCTACAAATACATCTTTTCTATCACGTTTCCAGGGCAAAGATGGAGTTATATTGTCACCTTTACAGGGAGGCAATTATGCTTCTTGCTAGGCAGATACTTAGTTCATTGAGTCTAACAAAAATGATAAGTGCTTCTTGTTCATGTTTTTGTAAACAATGATTTTATAACATTTTTTAGGCTGGCAGCTTCAGAAATCATAAGCAACAAAAGGTACCTTTGTGATCAACAAAACCAATATATAATGCATCTGTAACTGCAGGGTATATATATAAGGAAATACAATGTAGTGGACAATAAAAATAGCACTTTATTCTGACTGTGGTGCTAATTAGAATCAGATTTGCTATTTAAAAGCCATAATTGAGTAGAACTCATGCTACCAAGATTCCCAGGCTTGTTTTACTTTTTGGGAGTAAATGTACAGCTAAAAAACAAAGGAGTGAGTGGGAATAAGAGGTCTGAAACATAAAAACACCCCTGCCCTCTGTTATTTTTCCAAGAAGAGAAGTGTGTTCAAGTGACTTGCTTCTTTGCTGCAGATGCTACTGCAGAACTTGCTAGGTACCTCTGATGCCAAACAGGACATTACCATGGAGCTTTAGAAAGTAGGACATGACACAGTAATTGATTTTGAGAGCGTCTCTCCCTCCTCCCTTCCTTTTCCTGGTTTCTTTTTTTCTCTTCCAAACCCATTGCTATGTTTTTCAAACAAACCCCTGTTTCATTGAACCATAGTTAAGAAATTCAACCTCAAGCACATAATGCAATTGCCACCTAAGACATACATAGCATTTGCAAGAAAATTTTTATTAATGGAAAACATACACAAAAACAAATTAAAAAACCCAACCAAACAAACAAACAAAAAAAACCCCAAAAACAAAACCAAACAACCCAGATAGTTAGACAAGACTTCTTTTCATAAGTAATAATATAAATGTGAACAGCTTCCACATTCTGCACTGGTTGCATACAACAGAATTTCACATGTGTCCCGTGGAACACAAAAATCATTACAAAACCCACAGGAAAAGGTCTTATCTCCTCCTGCCTTCATCTCTAGATGATGAAGCCTCATCTAAATGATGTATCCACTATGTCCTTATTATGTTATCTCTGCTATATATTCAATGCCCCTAAGATATTACTTAAAAGCCCTTGGGCTATTGTCTAAATTGAATTGTTCATTGTCCTTCATATTTTAGTACTATTAAAAATACAACATATAATCACAAAGGTATTTCTCCCTCCTCATTTTCTCTAAGCAAAACTATTCTTATACTTGTGCAGCCACCTCCAAGCATTACTCTCTGACATTCTCATCTGATATTACAGTTTACACAAAGTTCCATATGGTCATATCCCACATAATCCTACATTCCTCAAAGACAAATCTATATTGTTGTATTTCTGGGTGGTGTGTTCAGTATCTAGAAATATCTTCTAACAAACATGACAATACTGGACACCTCTGATTAAGTGTTTAGGTATGGTGCACAACAAAAAAGATTTAACAAACTAAATATGAAATCTCATGTTACATTTATCAAATTATAATGATAAATAATCACATTTATTAAAACTACAACCTTCCTATTATAAAGTCACTTCAGCCACAGACCAATGGATGTTCCAAAACGTATCAGGAGCACTTGCACAATCTGGCCTGTTACCCCATTCATGTGCAAACTGACAGAGACAGAAATCCAGAGCTGCTGAAACACTTACCATGCCTAACACCTGTCATTGCTATTCCCCTGTCCAGCCACCTTCCCGCCACGCATTCAGTCACAGCTCGAGCGCTGTCCCCATTTGCCTGCCTCCCCCCAGTCACCCCAATGCTGGCTGAACTAATCAGCAACTTGTCAGCTTGCTTGTGCATAGCTTAGCATGGAGTCGGGCACAGGGCAACAACAGGAATCCCTCTGGGCCTTGTCACAGCATCATTTCGGCAGTGGAGCCTATGATAGCAGAAAATGAAGATGGTATTTATACACAGCATTAGAAGGAGGCCCTCCCGTATCAGGCTTAAGATGACAAAATGTCAACTTCAATCATCTGACAGGCTTTGGTCTCTCTCTGTAACCTCCTTCTTTTTAGCTGCTCTATTTTATATACACATATGACACTAACAGAAAAATAAATTGAAAAGAGCACTGAGGAAGTGTGTATTTCACGCACTGATGCCAATGTTTCATATCTCATGAACCTCGGGAAAACAATTCATTGAACTAATTAGTTTACAGTATTTAGGCAGCTTGTTTCCCATCCTTAATCTTCTTTATGTAATACTGTGAACAAAGCCATATTATCTTCTGATTTTTTTCCTAAATAGTTTAACAAATATGATCTTTTCTTTCCCTTGGAGATTACATCATTTAGACCCCAAACTACCCTACCCTCCCTTACTTTCTTTTCTTTTTGGACAGAACAACATAAGCAACTCCTAATGTTTTTCAAAAACCTTCAAGATTATGCTCTCTATATGTCTGGAGTTTTCTTAATCTTATCTAGTCAGTTTAATTTCTTATTTTTAGCTATTTCTCAGAAAACAGCTCTGTTTACCTTCCTGTGAAAATCAGATGACTGCTCCTCTCTCTCATGGGTCCAAGTAACCATAGTGTCTATAGCTTACAATCTTTGCAGGCCTTATTTTTAAAAGTACTGGATAATAATTAGTTAAAAATGAACCAAGCAAACTTTTAAATCTGAAACAGATCCATCTTTTACTTTCATCAACTGTGATTGGTTTGAATCAGAAGAAAAAATACAACTAAATAAATAACCTCTATTCATGAGCCTGGCAGCATGTCTGTGTCATTATAAGTGTCTTTGCTGATGTCAAATTAGAGCATAGTAGTGTGGATCACGAATCTCCCTATTTCCCACTGGGGCCCAAACTCCTTCGGAACTCCTTTGGAATGTCTGACCCAGCAGGAAAACATTATAAAACCTGCTGGAGGACAGGACATCGCTGTCCCCAACTGGTGAATCTTCCTTTAGTTATTATCAGCAAAAACCAGCCAGATGCACACTGAACTGCATCTGAATCAAGCCAGTGACGCTAACTTCAACCAATATTGAAGCTGGGTTTAGTAAATCCATACATAAAGCTTACATTTTCTTAGACAGCTAGTTATATTTTCATGGATGTTCAAGTCAAAGTGTATGCTAAAGTGTGTTAATGGACAACTGGGGACAGCAGCTTTTTCAATTACTTCTACCAGGGAAATGGGAGTATTGGCTTTTATGTCCAACAATTACAGACAGTATTGGACTTTCTGCAACAAACAGTCATATCCACTGTCTTTTTAAAATATGAAAAGGGAGGCTGGGTACATGTCGTTTATCCAGTAATTTAAAGGCATGTTCTACCACTAACATACATATTACTGGAATAATTTCTTTGGTATTATTTCTTGTTTTATGCAAAGGCATTTAAAATGCACAAACCATTCTGGAAAAAATAAACCAATACTTCAGCCACAAGGTGAGAGAGAAATTATATTCTTCTGTACCTTTAAAGCTTTTATCTCTAAGCAATTTGTCAGATACTTCCATTTTTAGCTGGTGAGTGCCTAAACCTTTTCTTTGATATTGCTCTTTCACAAGGAGGTGTCATTTGTGAGTGATCAAATCCTCTCCTTGGACATTTATTTCATGCAAATTGCTAAAGTCCACGTGGTCAGCATTGTTTTCCTTCTGATTTTTACTTGCTTTAGAACTGTCTGCTGTCCTCTCATGGTAATCCTCAGTAAAGATGATTCATGATATCCTTAGTTGTCAGATTCCCGGCAACTCTTAATTAGAACAGAGAGGTGACATTGGTGCAGCTTCATGAACACATGAACACCATTCAGAACTCTGTTCCACTGAGCTAGAGGAACTTCTCCCTCAAGGTCAATGCCTGCGATTCCTCTGGGAGCTGGCAGCTTAACTGAAGATACCCAAAATCTCCCAGCTTATTGGGGATTTAGTAGGGGCTGCAGACCTTGCATTATTTCTGAATGCCTGAAATGTTACAAGAGCAAACCTTCTAAATGAATGAAAAGTATGAAAATATGAATGCTGCATTAACTTCCATTAACCTTCAACTTTGATCCTAAATTACTGAATTAAAACTTTATGGGTTGAAGTTTCACTTAAAAATTTTCTTTTTAAGAACATGTGCAATTCCAGAACTGTCTAATGTTAAATATATGCAGACTCTCCAATCAATACAAACTGTGGTTGGGAGTAATGAAAGATGAAAAACTGCCAAGTTTCATTAAGCACAGAAATCTTTAACCCTTTATTTATAGGAAGATTTTGCTTCTTAATCTCTATCCTCATTTTATGGTCTAGTTTTGTACTAATTTAATGAGGAATGAAAAGGGATGATAGATATCCAATTGTTCCCACTTCCTTTACCTCAAAGCAAAAAGCATCTATTTTTTCAATTTACATCTAATATTTAGGTATATATGAACCAGATCTATTGTTATTCATAATGACTCACATTCATATCCATCGTGTATCCCAACATCCTCTAAAAAGTTTTAAGTGTTAGCTCACAAGGACAGAAAAACCCCAACAAAACAGTCTTTGTGACTCATGGAATCTGATGAAACCGGCAAAATTTTTATGTTTGCAATACTATGTAACAGAATTAGGTGCATCAGCTAAGACTGGTAAAAAACAATTTGACAAAAATTTTTTCTGGTCAGCAGGAAAATACAACCTGTAGTAAAAAGGTCAATAGGATCATCTTCACAGATGAGTCTTTAGATTGTTTTTTCTGATTTTTCTGCACCTATTATCGAGATTCACAAAAGACTGAGGCATCATATTAAATGTATTCAAGTGGGAAATATTCTTATACAGCATTTCACGTTTAATTTCTCATCTTCATCCCATCACATTGTTGATGAATTAAGAGTAAACAGCTACACAATTTACTTGGCTAGAAAATATCTATGCATAAGTAGAAGAGATCTTCTCCCTTTTCAGTTCAAGCCTAGAAGAGACTTCTTATTAAATGGCCATGTGACAGAAGTCTACCAAACACTCTTCTTACTAAATGTAACCCCTCAACCCTTCTACTTTGTGATCAATCAAAAATACCATTTAATTCGCATATGGCTCACTTCATGTTTTTGTGGAGTTTCAGTGGAGTTTTTGTTCGGTTTTTTTTAATCACTCTCCAAAGTCTGGCTCAATTCTTTGTGTGTGTGATATCCCACTACCTTTCCTTGAAGTTGGAGGTAAATTTTAAAATTTTTTTGCTTTGTTTTTTTGTTTTTGGTTTGGTTTTTTTTTTGTGGGGGGGCAGGGTTTGGATTTTGTTTGGTTTGGTTCTTTTGTTTGTCTGGTTTTTTGATTTTGGGTTTTTTTATAGTGTTTATCAGATGACATCTTGCTCTGACTGCACCTGCTCTCATAGTTTAAATCATAGTGAATGCCCTGCACATGGAACTCTCCCAGCATAGCAACAGCCACTGCTAACACTTCCTCGCTTGACTGATAGTGGTCTGCTTCAAGACTTATTCCAGCAAAATTGTAATTACTAAAACACCTACAAATACAGATTAAGACAAATACAGATTAAGCGGAGAAATTGTATTCCAAAGTGAGTTGATAGTATAAGAGATGCATCCACACACAGCTATTGTATCTACACTGATCCAACAGCTAGTTAGAAAATACAAGATAAATTCAATGATGTAGAACATAATTTACTGACAGGAAGGATTTCAGCCTGGATTACACTTGGAAAAAAAGCACAAGTTTTTCCCTTAAGAAATCCTTTACACAGCTCCGCATTACAGATTATGTGTTATAGCTTCCTTCCCAAAGGAATTCTCACTTTCTTTTCACATTCATACACATACACACCTCTGCCTAAAAGGGCAAATACTACAAGTTCTGCCTGCCCTTCAGTGGAGGAGATCTTCACCCCAGCACTGCAGGACACTTGCACTTTGCACATCATCAGCAGGTGAGGCTACTGCTGCCAATTTCAGCTCTGAATGGTTTCCTACACAACTCAAGTTCTATCTACACATCAGTAAATCCCTGGTCACTAGTGGCACAAGCAAGTAAATGGAGCTCCTCCGGTGCATTATAAAAAAACCCAAAAAACCAGAGATATAAAAAGCATAATTGAGAAATAATTGAGAAAGACTGCAAGGAATTGTTACTTGTCATTTCCTGATGCAGCTTTATCACAAAGCTACACCACTGGGGTTTGCACTCGGTGTTTGTGGGGAGCAGATTGTTAATTACTAATCAGGCTGGTTCACAACTATTAGTCAAAGGTGCTTGTTGAACACGAGTAAAAATCTCACCCTCATAATTATCTTTAGCTTGTTGTAGTTTTACCTGCAAGAAAAAGTTGATGCTATGTACCTTCCCCAAAGGATTATGGAAGCAAAAAGTGTTGCAAGATGCGTTAAAAACACTTACATAATTTGAAAACAAAAAATTCACTTCTCCTGCTGTTCATTACCTACCTATCTGTATGGCTTCCTTTCAGCTTCACACTTTGTATCCAAATAAGTTTTGGTTTTTACAGCAATTATACAGTAAGTTTTGCTTGTCAAAGCTGTATTTCGAGCTTTATAAACATGATGAAATCCACCAGCAACATATCATCTTCACTTTTCCATAAAGTCCCTCTATTGAAAAGCATTACCATAGAGGAAAGACCAGGACTTATTCAGACATGACCAATTCCTCTTCGAAACGGAGAGCCCAAAAGATAACAAATTAAATTGAAGTAGCTGCTGTGAATTGTGTTTCTGGTTGAGCTGATGATCTGAGATTTTTCAAACTATTCCAAAAAAGGTGACAGCTAGTATTTTTCCTACCTTGGTGAAAACTGTTAGGTCATAGTATCAGTGGTGGCTAGTGTAGGACTTAACTGCATGAACATGATTATTTTTACCAAATTATGCAGTAATTGCTGCAGCTAAAAAGAGATTGCAGGTCTCAGGCATAAAAGACCATAATCTAAAACAATTGAGACATAAAAAAAGTTTATCTAAAACAAACACGCTAAGCATTTATGTGTCAAACACCTTATGTTTCTTTGTATGATGATGAATAAAAATGTGTTTAAAAAATATTTTAAACCTGGAAGAATGGAAACAGACAATAAATAGACATTTTCTTTACTTGAAATGCTTGACAGCATGTCTTTAATGAGTCTAGTGCAGAAAACATATGCCATAATTCCTTATTATGCCAGTGAGCAAGCCACAAGGATAGCTGTATTTCTACTAGCCTTTACCCGTGGCTTCAGTCAATGACAGCAATGTCCAAAAATAGTATTTCTACCTGAATAACCAATGAAATATAATAGCCCATTATATATTTAGATATGTACCCACTTTTAGTGTTTGATTGTAATAAACCATCTCATTTTATTGTTTTAAAAAAAGTAAAACCTATTTTGTGACCCAAATCAGATTATTGTGACCTGTTTTATGATAGCAGGCACCCTGTGAATTGCTACTTCAGTGTATAAATATTTGATCAGAAAAATTCTGGAGTAGTAATTCTGCATATTTATTTTGTATCATATTGACTCTATCAACTACAGACTTTGCTCTCATATTTTCCCCTTCTTGAGAACATTTTAAAAAGAAAAAAAAATCAGTATATGAACAGGGTTTCCCAGTTACTGTAGATCCTTTTGATTTAATGAAATATTCTAATCTTTCACCTTCTTTATATCTCAACATGAATTGGAAGGATTCGGTTTGACTCCAATATTTTGTCTCATGGTATTTCATATGATTGAATCTGAACGGTATCTCCTGCACATGATGGACAGCTGCAAAAGAATTTCATCTTTCGAAAATACCAAATGAGCATGTTAGAATAAGTTAGAACATTTACAAGGCAATTTAATTTTAAAGTTACTTCTTTAATTATCTGGACCATCTCACTCCAAAGACTCTAATGATATCGAAAAATCTTTTGCCTGGTATGTCAGTCACCTCTAAGTATAAAAAAATACTATTTTGTCATTTTGTATGTGTTTTAAAGTCTTTAAGAGAAAGCCTGAGCAGCACACATGCTAAGCAGGTATTTCTTCCAGAAGCCAGGCTGGTATTTAGAAAAGGAGAGTTGATCCTTACCAGCTTCAGTAGCAAGAAACAAGAGGGTGGATAAAAAATTAGCCATAGAAGCACTTACGTGTTTTTACCACAGGTGCTTGTGACAGCAGAAAAACAGTTGTGAAATAAATTTTGAAACCTTATTACCCTTGATCAATGACAGAAAATTATTCAGCTCTTCCCTGGTCCTGCTTGTGCTTGCAAAAGAAAGATTGGGGAGCAGATGCACTTATGTGGAATGCAATACCAAAGATGTGCTTTTCTTTCTAACTGCCTCTGCAAAGCTTCTAAAACTTCAGAAGGGGGCAATAAGAAAGACAAAAGAATGGAAAAGAAGCAGTCATCACATCATATCCAACACAGTAGGTGAAAAGAGCCAGCTGGCTGGCTTACACTTAGGAATCTCTACACTTTCTAGAATCTAACTACTCCAACAGCTCTGCAAACGTAAAAAATGTCTCAACCCTTCAGGAGAGAAACAGTGTTCTCCATGTGGTAAATTAATAAATTACCTAACTGCTAGTTAATTACATCCTTCCCCACTCATCAACGCAAGTATCCCTGTACTATTACAAGCATCATCTTATCATGTGAAAAAGGAAGATTACATGATCACTATAATCATTATTTTCCAACAACAGTGACAAAAAAAGCCAGGTAAGTACTCTTATTTGAAGCCATCAATGTGCAGAGAATCATAATTAATCTTTATGTAGCATTGCAATTTCTCCTCAACTACTTAAGTGTTGTTATAATTGCAGGTCCAAAACAGGAACCTCTTGGTTTTGCTTAATGATGCTCTCCTGTGCTGTTCTCCCAAGACAAAGTACTGATCTGACAGCAGAGTTGGGAACAAAATTTAGCTAATAAAAATGAGAGCAAGACCAAGGTGGGTACTGAGGCCTCATCCTGAAACGGGAAAAACTGGTTAACCTTAAATAACCCTTTATTGGGCTCCTAGAAATTAAGACAAGCCCACTGACAGGAACAAACCATGGGCAGAACCAGATACCAAGGAACAGACATTTCAATCTGTATTTGCTATCACTTGTGGCTTTTGTTTATTTAGTAAAAACAGAATACAAAAAGATGGTTTACAGTAGAGTAAGGTACCAAAGGCCAATTAAACCTGTCTTTCTCCTCCATTCCTCTCCTTGAAGATCAAATTTATCTACAGAATTCTTATCTTAAGTGAATAACTGGTAACAAAAATTAAAGGGCTCAGCAGCACCATGTGTTAAGTAATTGGACCCCAGCTCACACACCTCTTTGTCTCCTCACTAAATCTCCTCTGCCTCTCAGCTAAACCAACCCACTCAGAATATCAATCACACCTGAGGTTGGAAATCACTGCTGGACAAAAGAAGTAATAGTAATAAAATTTTAAAAACCCATACGAAAAAACAACAACAAAAAACCCCAATGAAACAAAAAGCCCCTAAGCCACCTGCTACACAACCCACACTGTATATGCAAGGGCATATTTTCTCTTACTTCACTTTTTCCTTCTTCCATAGGTTTATGAAAATCTTCTGATACACATTAGTTTCCCCAAAAAACCCAAAATTTGTGCCAACTCAGAGGTAAGTAGATAAAGGCAACTGCTTAAAAAAGCATCTCTGTGCCAAGATAGCCACTGTTATAAAAGCAGTTATTTATCCAGAAAGAACATTGCATTCATTTTAATCTGTACGAGGATATCAAATCATGCGACTGCAACAGAATAACCAAAGAACTATACTTATATCATGAGAAATTACTGTACAAAGAGTTTCAGAACAGTATTAATATTTTGGGATTTGTCTTTTTTGGTGTTTCTTATACTTCTTCAAGGACAACATAAACAGGGAAATTAAATTAATCTGTTTTATTCTATTATTTTTAATCTGCAGTAAGAATGTTTATTAGTAAACTAAAACCCTGTAGACATTCTCACAGCTGAGCTAACAGAATGGAAGTGTGACTTCTCCTGCAAAGTCAGCTAAGGTTTCCTGAATGGCCTAAATTTGGTGCATTTTATACTATATTTTATATAGTAAAATTCCTTGCAAACAAAATACCTTTGCAAACAAAATCTAGCAATGTCAATTGATCTTTCTCTATATATGTAACACTGATATGCCCTCTGAATAAGAGGGGTTTATCTCATTACTTATCTTGTGATTACTCAGGAATCCTCCACAACACTTCTTTTGTTAAAACTTTGTATCAGATTTTTAAGTGACTACAAAAAACGTAAAGAGCGCCAACTGTAAAATTGATAATATTTAGCAGGCTGTAATACTGATGTGACACATATTTATTTTTACAACAACCCCAATCAAATTTCTACATTTTCACAGGTAGGAACCAGACCTGAAAACTACTCCATAACCTTCAGTTAAAATTCTCACTGAATTTTTCAGTTCAAGAACTGTACATCTCACCCCTCCCAGTTTTATAAGTGAGGAAGATATCGGTGGGGAGAGAAGAACACCCTGGTTCATAAAAAGCTTTGATTCAGATGATTACATTTGGAGCTTATGAGGAGTTCTCTAGTCTGCACCTGGATCAATACTTGCAAAGTGTCTGTCCTGCATGAAGAATTCTGAAATCAAAGAAATATCTTTCTGATCGCGTGGGTAAACTGAGCAGCTGCTTCTATCCTCCCTGAGTCCTGTCTACATGGAAAAATTATTCCCAAATATGACAGGCTATGAATTTGAAGTGCAATGGCTGTTCCAAAACAGCTACTCACTGACACAGTGACTGCAGTCGAAGAGCATTCCACATTCAAGAAGGCATTAAACTGCAAGATTATTCATGTCCTCCTCTGAGTGCCTGCAGCCAGAAGCCTCAAGTGGTGTTAGACTGGCTCTTTTCTGAAGTCCAGGACTACTCATATAGACCACTATAATCAATCGTTACAAGGTAAAGCGGCCAGTGGAAGACACCTCCAAATATATCCCAAAATGACAGCATGGGGACTAAAATATAATTTCCAGTTTCAGTGTCACAAAACAGATCTAGAATCAGTGACAATTACAATAGAAATAAGGTACTTTTCTAATGGCATATTCTTTCTCCCTCTATTCCTCAGGGTGCTCTGTCTGGAGGAGAAAAAAACTTTCCTTTTTTTTCTGCTGGCCTATATGAACTATGTTACCACTGTAAAAGTCATACATAACAGACCTAAACAGCTCAGGCTTGCCAATTGCTCCACAAAACAAACATAACAGCCATTCTAGCTTTGTAACAATTTCTCCAGGTTACAACTTCAGCCTGCAGGCTCTTTAGTAGCAATCTAATGCCTGGATCTATTTTAAATAAGTAACTGTATAGCTTATCATTCAGAATATCTATTGATCCAACATGGTATACAGTACTTCTCTAAATCCCATGACAAAAATCACATGCTGTTAGTGCTGAAGAATTCTGTTTCTCACTCATCATCAACTATTCACTTATTGGGTCAAGCACAATGTTACTAGGAAGCACTCACCAGCATCCAGGGTAATTAATATTTAAAAAATTGTGGTAAATGTGAAACCAGAAGTTTATATATAGCAAGAAAACATAATCCTCTTTGCTTATTTTATATCAGCACTAGTTTGTACTTCTCTTTTCTGAGGCATTCTCTTCACATGTTCGTATCACCCATACTTTGTCTTTTGTGGGGTAAAATTCCTGACACATTTTCACCTTGAAGCTGTGATCATCATCATCTTTTGAAACAGGCATGGGCAATGACAAAAAAGCCCATAAATCCTTACACTTAAAGTAAACACTTAGTAAAAGTTTTAGCTCAGATGTATGATAAATATAGAGGTATCAACTAATGCTGACACCAGAAAAAATTCGGGGTTTTCTGCTTTTAATTAAACGTTCCATGAAGGGGAGTTTATTTCTTACACAGACACACTCTTTTCCCTGTCAGTGTAAGTCATTTTTTGTAATGCTTTTTTTCAACACAGGAGAAAATATATGAATGCCCTAAGGTGTAAGTATTACCAACACAGATGGATCAATCTTCAAGCACAGAATGACACACAGATCACAGAAGAGGTAAACCAAAAAAAAATACCTGGAGAAAGCTAAATAAACAAAACCAGGCCAGTGACTCTGTGGTGCTCCACAGACATTCTGGTAGAGATAATTTGCCTGGTGAAATCATCCTGATCAATAGCTCCAAAGCAGCTGTGAGCTGGCTCTGTGACAGTCTATTGACTAGAGCTTTTCTCCTTTCCTAATTCAAATGGCATAATTCTGCAACCTGAGCCAGGCTACAAGGTCCCATCAGCAGATGTTGACATTATCTCCTCCTGATTGTAACAGCTTACCATAAACAAGTAGTCTGCTTTTTGAGCTTTTTTTGTTTGGGTTCTTTGAAAAATGGCTACATAGGGGAATAGTGGGAAGAAAGGAAAATTATGATTTATAACTTGGTACAGAATGTTAACATTTCTTTCATGTGTTTCCATTACGGTGAAGAAATCAGGATGCCATTAATCTGTATTTTCCAATCTGACCAAAGGCCCTAATGTTTTATTGTATGTTAGCATTTCATTCAACAGACCATCTTTAAAAATGTACAAAAATAGGTTTGTGCTGCTGTTGTCTCCATACATTGCTAAAGTATCTTTCTTTTCTCTTCCATATCATACTGCCAGGCATAAAAGCTGAACTCAAATATGCTAGACTTTTACCCTTGTTTAAGGTCAATGACACATGCATTGTTTGTTTATTGTTTTACACTGTCTTAACAGTTGAGAATTTGAGGGGCAGTTCTGTGCTACATCCATGATCTTTAAATATGTCAAAGTAAGTGCTATGCTGCACCATGCAACCTTGACATCGTTGTGTCAGAAGTGAAGATTGAACTGCAGTTTTCTATCCCCCAGTAAGACCAGAGGAACAAAATACTACTGAACATCTCTCTATCTCTCTCAAAAAAACAGCTGCCATGACCTGGAAAAAAAACAATTCCTTTTGATTTGCTAAGAGACATTTCAAGCTTGGCCAGGCACACAGATTTATTCAGATGTCTTTATGATTTAGGTTATTGACTATAGAGATCTTCTAGGAATCTAGTAAGCACCATTTCATAAGGATCATTAGCTAGAACTCACCTCGAATACCACAGTTAAATCTACAAAGAGTACGACCAGCTCTATTCAAAAATCAGACAATTTTTATGTTGACATCAATGAAAGCAGAATGGGATTAGTGGGGACATACAAACTGAAGAGCCACATCCATAAATGTCTTGTTTTGGCATCAGCGAGTACAATCAAGACTAGTCCCCAAAATAAGTAAGATGAACTCTTACAGATATTTTGATTATTTCTCTATCTGCTTGAAGTACAACCTGATAGCAAAGGAAGATAATCTAGAAAGCTGGCTTCAAGATTTAGTGTAGTCATTTCTTTTCAAATCCCAATTTCATCAGTAAGATGCTCTACGACCCTGGATGATATTCTCTGTTTTCCTCACCCCATGTCTTTTGCCTCTTCTGCACATTGGCCAGCTCTCACTTCAATGCTGCACACTAGCCACAAGTCAATCCAGTTTATGATAGCAAAGGATACTGTTAAACAAATAAGTCCTAAAATTTGTGAGGATAAGTTGTTGTTTGGGTTTTTTTTTTAATTACTGGCTGCCATAACAATATGTAAGATTTTATTTTGTTTAAAAAAATGAAAAGGATATCAAAAAACCCCCCAGCTCCAACCAAAACTTTTAACTCACTTCTTCTGTGGACACTATACACTTAAGGAGTCTGCACGGAATTACACCTTGCATAGTGCTGTTGTGTCAGTAGTTTACTGGACTAGGCCAATCATCACGGAAGATTAAATCCTGCATTTTTTAAATTCCAGCATTAGAAACAGAACTGTCTTCAGAATCAGAAACACCAAGTACTTTCACTTCTTATTACTTTCAATAAGGGAAAATATTCAATACTGACAGGTGATACTCAATACAGATCAGCAAACTTTACTCTGTAGTGACCCATTTTATATTAAATATGCAGTATAAAATTTTTGTCATAAACATAAATTGAACACACATTAATTAATTTTATCATATCAGGAACTTCTGGTAGTAGCATAAGAATTAGTGACTCTCATCACTTATATTTTCCTAAAATAAGGATACATGGTTCTTAAATGTATATAGTGGGCATGGTACAGAAGGGTTTTGATAGATATGCAATTCCTTCATTGTCTCTTTCTCCTGCCTTTCCTGGTTCACAGAAGCTGAGAGCTAATGGAAGTGACCAGACTACATGGCTCATCTACAGAAACTGTGGATCAAGTGGAGCTGCCACAGCACACACTGTTATCTGTGCAGGACTGGTAAATTCTCCTCCCACCCTCGCTGACTCAGAAAGTGATTTAAATGAAGCTGCTAACTCTAATGAGCAGCACGCTGCTGGTTGTCTGAAGTGAGCTGTACACCACTTACAATCAAACTGTAAACCAGTCATTTCACTTCACTGATCTTGCTCAGGCTTCCTAGCGTTTAACAGACAGCCCATTATCTAGTCCATCACACTGCCTGTCCACCTCTCTCTTCCAATTGTTTCAAGACATAGGATGAAGCAAGTCATGCTATCTTTACACAACCTGTTCTCCAAACCTCACTGCTCGCAGAGGGCTGCTGTTCACAGTAGTCTGAAGAAACCTCTAAATCAAAACAAAAAAAACCCCAACACAACAGTAAACTTAGAGCACCTTTAGCAGTGTTATTAAAAACAAGCAGATACAAATTCTCCAGCATGTCAAGGACAGATTTCTTAAATATTATTTCCTAAAATGGTGTATTTCTTCTGGTACCTTAAATTAACCACCAGGTACTTCAGTATTAGAAATGGACTTAACATAACCTTGACATAACCTTTGGGGTTTACTTATTTTGTTTTGAATAGCAGCTATATCCTCTTATTTGTGATGGGAGTCTTTTGACAGTCTCCTGCTGCAAAGCACACACATGGTCTTGTGCAATCTGGATAACAGCGCAGAAGGATCAGGCCTTCTATTCTTGTTCATATACAAAACTATGCCTTCAGAACTCTGTCTCTATCAGACCCCAGCAGAAAGACGTGATGAATGGGCCCCAAGAGAGCACTTCTCCTTGCCGTCGGCTCCTATGGCTTGCAGGCATATGACACTCCATCAATACCGAGAGCTGGCAGCTTGAAAGGCGGGAAGGACGTTCACTGATAGCATGCATCTGCTTAGTAACAGCCCTGGTGCTCCACTCCTTTTCCCATTCATTGCCTGCAGGAACGACTCCATTGAGAGGCTCACCATCAACAGATGGTCCCGGGCTAAGGTGTAATCAGGAGCAGCTTGCTAAATTTACCCCAAACAAATAAAATTACAGGCTTTTGTGGAATCTGAAATTGTTTGGGAACTTGGGTGGTACAACGAGGTTAATGTGAGTACATCCCAAAATGATGATCTAAAGTTGTGAGTTAAAATCAGCTCTGCCCTGAAGTTGCATATTTATACTCATGCTGCTTAGTGCCTTAGCTTATACAATAGATGCTTATTTTGAGAGAATTTTTAGCTGCATCCTAATTAAGTCATTTACCTCCTACAGTCTTCTTTTCCCCTTAGGATATACTCTGCTGAAAATGTTTTAATGCAAAACCTACACTTTCATCACCTTCACCTCCTGAGTATTTCATCTGTCAACTTTTTACTCCATTAAGAAAATAAAAACTACTATTATAATTGAACAAGTCTTTACCAAGGCAGAAAACAATGTTATAACATAGAATTGGATGTTTATATGACTTGAAAGCACTTTTACCTCTAAGTTATTAGTTGTTTGGTTGAACGCAACATTCAAGTTTGGAATCATGCCCTCTTAGAATCTACTAATAGCAATCCAAGCAGAAGCAAAGGAAAAAAACCGATTAATTTAAAATGCAAGTTCTGTATCAAGATTTAGTATTTTAATTTACAGCTACTGTGTAGAAAACAAGTAATGTATTTTTAAACAAAAATTTATACAATTGTACCAGAAAAAAATCAAATATATTCCACAGACTGGCATATACACATAAAATAACACATAGCATGCTAGCAGGTTGCACTAGTATAACTGTGGATCTAACACCAATGAAAGATTTCGCACAGTGACTGCATGCAAACTAATGTAAGTTGCATGTCAGATTCATGCTTAGTAAAACTGACTACAATCTTAGGCATCAATTTGATCACTTTCTTGTCTAGGTGACAAAAAAAACTCAGCACATGAAAGTTAGGAGCGTCATTGCTGAAGATAACATACCAGTACTGTTCCAAGGTTAAAAACTACACATATGAAATAAAGCATTGCTTAATTTTATGTTTTCCTACCACCTTCAGATGGCAAAATACAACTGAACAGAGAAAGCATAATAAAAGCTCACTTCTTCAAACTATCTTTGAATAAATTAGGTATCTTTTTTTACCTTGTAAAATATAGGCCATTTATAAAATTAATGAAAACAACCTCTTGAGGCTGCAATTCTTCAGCAACACAAGACTTTCAGCACTTGTTTAACTAAAGGGGTCCCTCTACTTCTGACTCATGGCGGTGTGTTGCCCCTAAATGTACCAAAATAAGTGGTTTTGGGGCTGTGAAATGGATCCTGATGCATGTAGTGATTTGGTTAAATAAACACCAGGTGGCCCACAGCAGAGTTGGTTTTGACCTTGATCAACCCCTTGATCCATTTCATAGTATCCAACCTGTCATCACAACAGAGAATGACAAATTCCTAACTACAGGGAGATCTCAGCAGTCAGCCAAGAAGGAAGAAACTAGGACTAAAACCAGAAGATCTGCCAAAACTCTTCACCCCATGGAGCTGGAGTTTGAGGAAGAACTAGGCTGGGTCATATATCACATCCTTGAAGTTCACATCACCATTTGTGCATCCACTTGCTTGATCCCTTTGTTAGCACTGAGAGATCACCATGAAAAGCTTCTTCTCAGTTACCATTTCTGCAAGTAAAGCCACAGGTCAGAAATTCTGTCTTTATGGACCAGAAACTCCTGCATATTACAATCTACCACAGGCAGTAGCTATACATACTTGCACTGAAAGTCACTACAACTATGGATTTTTTTTAAAGCAACTGAGTGTCTTTTCTTAATCTTGGCCAAGATCAGAGCTACAACCTTCTTGAGTTTAGTTATATAATAAATTTCGGTTTTGACCTAAGTATTTCCAAGTGTCAGAAATATTCTTAAAACCAAACACAAAAATGTACTGAAAATGTACTACTAGTAAGTTTTTCTAATAAGTTCTTCAAAAAAAGGTAGCTGCAGATATGTAAAAGCAGTTGAGATGTAAGTGCTACGATTTCACTGATAATAAAAATTTGTCAGTTTAAAATCTGGAAAAATCTTAAGTATTGTGAGAGAAAAGGTGAGTTGCAAGTCAAATCCATCACAGAGCCTCTGGTGCTTCATGAATACCAGATGCACAGCTGATACCTCCAAGTACGCTACTGAAAAAGAGATGCCACCAGGAGAAGTTCCCAGATGGGCAACAACTAATACCTTCCCTCACCCCAGAGCCTCACTGGTGGCCAAGACAGGGTACCGTGCAGGTCCATTACAAAAAACACATGGTTATACACAGTTGCAGCTTCAGATAACACACCCCTCTGTGCAAAAAGTTTTCTATGCATTTCCAAAAATTCATTGAGTTACCACGATGTTAACAACCAGTGACAAAGACCGCCCAAGTGAATGAAAAGGAACAGACACTGTAGGAATGCTATGGTAATGTTTTTCAAAATAGTACCAATATTTTCTAGAATAATAGAAAATAAAGCTCACGATAACAGCTTTTTTTTTTTTCCTGAAAGATACACATTTCAGATTTGGAACTATTTCATTACTGTATAAGATTTTATACATCTATCATAGGAATTTTTAATTAGCATTAATGTTCCGGTTTCAGAGCAAATATGGACAAAATTGGTGAATACCTACTTTTTGAGAAGACTCTGCAAGCTGGTATCTCTCTGTACGACCAGCATTATCATATAAATCTAATGGAGCAAAGTAAAAAGACCAAGCTCTAAGTCTTACCACTTATGTGGAAAAAAAAGCAATAAAATAATAACCTCAAGATGGCACAGACAAGCCTGAGATGTATTGTGTGTAAATTGCAGATCGTGTACTAAATCCATCTAGGGAAAGTGTAATTTGTAAATGCAAAACCTAACATCCATCCTCCCGATTACAAAATCTAGATGATAAAGCTATTTCATAAGTGACTCTTAGAAGGATTTTTCCATAACTTGTGTCATTTTTTTTGTTCCCGGGTCAAAGAGGAAATTAAAGTGTGCTTTGTGGTATTTACTAAATTTGGCGTCGAATAATTTTCCCTCTTTCAACTTCGTAAACCTGTAAGGGTTAGCAATTCTATGTAGCCATTAAAAATAGTTTTTACTCTTTGACTAAAGAATGCACCAATGTACAGAAGCCAGAAAAATTGTGCAAGGTGACTTATTGAAAAGCCTTCCGTTTGAGAAATTAATTAAACAAACTGGCTTTTTCTCTGGGAAGTATGGCTTGGCTTCATAGCCTAGGATACGGAGAATGTTTAACCTGAGGTGCTCCACCGAGCAGCTGACAATAGAAAATCTTCCAATCTGAAGTAAAACAATTATCACCAGCCTTGTATTAGGTTCCTGGTAGCTGGGTCTGCCAGCAACACACGGCAGCCTCTGGCAAGTTCAAAAGGCCATTCCCGTGCTACGGGTGCAGGGGTTCCCCTCTGTCCGTCCTTAAGCCGTTAAGTCCCTGAGATAGCTGGCGTTCAGGAAGATAAGGAATTGCCTAACGAGAGACCAACCTTCTTTTGTTCCCTTAGTTGTGGGAAGCATTAATGAACAATGTCAATCTCTCCCTATTTGCATTCCCTGAGGTCTCACAGGTGACAGGACCCAAACAAGCCGCAGCAGAGCGGAGGTCCTGCTTCTCCCGCCCCGCCTCCGTCCCCCAGGCTGGCGCCCGTTCCTTTGCGTGGCACAAACCCAGGCCGCTCCGCATCCGAGCGCGGCTCTGCGGGCTCGGGAGGACCGCTCTGTCCCCGTGTGGGGCCGACGTCCCGCCCGGTGCCCCCGGGGCCGCCCCGCTCCCGCAGAGGCTCCGCAGGCTCCGGCACACCGGCGGCTCCGCGCCGCAAGCAGCAGGCCGGGCTTCGCCTCGTCATCTTCATTATCCTGACGTCAATGTGAAATAAAGGTAATTTAGGCCCTGGTTATAAGCAATAAAAACAGAGGAGGAAGCCGGCAGCAACCGCCTGACTTCAGAAAGCCTGTGAGAGCCTGCCAAAATACAATCTTAGCTGAAGGCATTAGCATATCTGAGATACCCCCCCGATGCCTAAAACCAAAAACTTAGCAAAATCAAAAATGCTCTCCAGCAAAGCCACCGTCTCCATCTCCTGTGGCGTGTGTGGCGAGGAAACCGAGCTTTGGCTGATAATGTGGGAGAAGAACAGTAACTACCACCCCAGGTGAAACTAAGTATGACAAGTTCAGCTTGCAGCAAGTCTGTGCAGCCAACTTATAAATCCCTCAAATAGGGTCTCATAATGAAAATGTGAACACTGTCTTAATAGATGGGTACCTTGACCTGACAGAAGTTTGGCCTCCGTTCCTGAGCCCAGGCAGCCTTGAGACAGAGAGACGAGCTGTGCCTCCCCCTCCCAGCACGGCTGGGGAGGCAGGAGGGGGCTGATGGATGGTTTTGTGGACAAAGGAGAGGGGCATGAAGAATAAACCGCAAATTGATCTGTGCAGCAGAATAAAAGCAGGATGTGGCAAGGTACACCTAGGTCAGTGTCACACAGGTGCAGGCTTTGGAATTAGTTTCCTGAACATCTGCAGCAAACATAAAAAACTACTGCCAGTAGCAAGGAGCGAGGAAAGAAAATAACACATCTCACGTTGCATGGATCAAACCAATCAACAATGCAAGAAAAAAATTTAAAAAAAAATGAAAAGAAAAAGGGTTTTTTCTGTCAGTGGATGATCTGCTCCTTATTTCGTAGTTTAAGCTGTATGTTTTGCCGCATCATTAAAGAAAATAATAATCCTTCTGATTTCCCTGAAACTGTTTGAAAACATTCCCCTGTCGAGACCTCAGCAGTCAGTATTCCAGACCTAAACAAAGGAAGACCATTGCACACGGCTTCTGGCAGACCTCTCCCCAGCCCCCCGCCGCCGAGTGCTTTAGACTAAATACAAATTGGAGTCCCCTCCTAGGAATCCACAAAGATCCATCTTAACAAAATGTCCATGTACGTGATAGGCAAGGAGTAATTTGTGTGGGGTATTTTTGCCTATGAGAACGTCTGGAAGAAGAAGAAAAGGTTACTGTTTTGCCCATAATTATTTCTCCGCCCTCTTTTATCCTTGCTATTTCCAGAGTAAGCAGAGGCAAGCGCATACCAGTACTGCAAACTGAATTAATTTACAAAGCTTTAATTTTTCACTTAACTGTGTACAAAGCAAAAGTACTGAAGAATGACCATTCACATGTGAAGAATTAAATTAATTTACCCAAGAACATGACTGCCTACAGCGCTCAGAGAAATAACACAAATGATTCTCTTACCTTGACAGGAAAACAAACTCCTTGCTCTAAGAAATGAAATTAAAAGTTACATATCCTAAAAATTCTTCAAACCTGTTTACTGACCATAATGTATCCCAAGTGACTGACTGCCTTTTAATGCTGAGAACTTTTTTTTTAAGTACACTGGCTTAAAATTTTTACTTTTTGTTACTTTTCCTCTAATATGGCTGCTACTGACATTTTAAACTATGTATTTTAAATGAAAAAAATTACCTCAGTTAAGAAAATCACGAAATTCACAAATAAGTATTAAAATTCTGTATTTTTAAAAAAAGCCATAAAAAGACTGTTCTGAAAAAATGAAAGGAATCCCACAAAAGAGTGTTTTAAAAGCACAAGTCTGGCTTAGCTGTCCAACAGAAGCTGGTAGAAAAATTTGTACATTACTTACTATAAAACAAAACAAAACAAAAACAATTGAAGGAAGTACTAAGGATAAAATAACTGTGTTGTGAGCGGAGACTGAAAGCAAGAGTTATTCAAATTACCTAGTGGTTTGGGGAGCTGGTATCATTTTCTCCCACGAGATAAAATCCTGGGCACTAAACAACTTGGAATAGCTCACAGCTGCTCTGAACATGAGTCTTTTTACAGAAAATGTCAGGGAAAGAGCATAAAAACTTAACAAATCCAGCTGCATATATGTCTCGATTGATGAACTCAAAGAAGCAGCAAGAGCTACTGTTATCCTACAGCCGTATCTCCTCCACAAAAAACAGCATGCTTTGAAGAGTCCATCTCCCCAGCTCGGTGCCAGTCTCCTCCCCACTGCTAGCCTGACCACAACTTGTAACTACAGCATCCTCAAAGCACATAGCAGCATCTTCAAACACCTCCCTTCTTCTTATAGCAGCTGTAATCTTGCACACACATGCAAAAATATGAGTGGTGGCCACACACTAGCTAATTTGATATTTGCCCAGTTTTGACCAGAGAGCAGATTTTCACTCTCCTTTCGCTTTCCTTTTGCAACTCAACTAAAGGGAAAACAAGGCAGCACAAATTTCCTCATGCTGTAAGAAATCCAGCATCGATAACATACCGCAGTGACCACATGGTGCTGCTACCACTGGTGGCAAAGTGTCATACAGAGCAACCTGCACGTGCTCAAACTGCAGTATGTCTGAGCAGACCAATCAAGGTGGACAAGGATCTCTCCTCTTCTGCAGCCAGAGCTGGCTCAAACATCTTACTGCATCCCAGAGACCAACCAAAGAGGAAAAAGAGGAAGGTCGCTTTAAAAACAGGCAGCATTTCTTCACACAAGCCTTGCCCTGTTAAGCCTCCCACTTCCCTTATAACATCCTGTCTTGCATAAAAGACATTTATTTAATAGCAGTAGCAGAGCTGTGGGAAAAGGCTTTTTAAGTTCAAGAGTGGAGTAAGCGTTGAAGGAAGACTGGAGATGGTGGGGGACTTCTGTGTCATACATCTTAGTAAATTAAGCCAGGGGACATTTCATGCTGAATTTAAGCCTGGGAAAGACTCATCTACTTCGAGATTGTCTTAAAGGCTTTTTTGTGGGTGGTTTTTGTTTGGGGTTTTTTGGGAGAAGGGGTCTAGATGGGTGGTTTTATATAATAAAAAAATGTAACAAACCAGAATGCAAAAAAGTATACAATCTGGATAAAGGGATTTTTAATGAGGGCACTGCAAATGACATTTTCCCTCTACTTCAGAATGTTGCAAATAGCAAATTAGCATATCTCAGAGTGGAATTTCTGCTACGGGAGAGATGAAAGGTTAACTGTCTAAAGAGTAAAGAATATGTTTGACATCTATTTAGAAAAGCAAGACTCTTCTAATAAAAGTAGAGGCCCCACTTGATGCTCCTAATTCTCCTTCAGTGTTTGCATACACTTTCAAATAATTAGAGAAACTCACTCCAGAAAGCCTAACTGAAAAATAAGTAAGAAAAAAAAAAAAAAAACCAACCACAAAAACCAGTGCAGACCTCAATGCCTTGTTTGCTGGGCTTGTTAGAGGGCTGTAGAGGTCACAGTGATTGACAAGCCTTTGGTGCCTGTAGGAGAGCTGCTAATGCATACACATCACTGGAGAAGCAAGCTCTGAGTACTGACCATGCCTAATAAGAGACGGGCAGCCAGTAGGCCGAACAATGTAACAAGCAAACCCTCACGAACTCAGGGTGGCTGAAAGACTGCAAATTACATTCTCCATCAATTAGTGCCAATTAGAAAGCACGACGGTAAGACATATCATGCAAATAAAGATCTCCCGCCACTTCCAAGGCCCTTTCATAAAGCTACCTTTGTTGCCAGTTCTTAGCACGCATCTTACTGCTGCACATACATGCCTGGGCTTCCACGTGGGAATTTGCTGTACGTGTTACCAGAGCAATAAAGTTGTTGAGAAAAGCAAATTGGGCGAGGGTACACAGGCTTGAGTTTCTAAATCCTTCCATAACCTTGGTGCTAAAATTGGGGTTTCATAAAGTGTGACAGAGACAGGAAACCATAGTCTAAAGCTAGACAAGGCTCCTTCCAAGCAGATCCCGCCCTGTGTGCTGACTGCAGCCTCACACAAGCAGAGCCCAGCGCCTCACTGGAAGACCGGCAGCTTTCAAAGGCTGCCCATTCAGTCCCTAGTCACACTGGGCGGTGGGAAGGAGGAGAAACACAACTGGGGATGCAGATGATTCTCCTTTTTTCTAGCTCTTTCTAAACCATGCCATGTGGAGTCAGTGGGTTGATTCTATATACGGTAAAGACAGCAAACTGCTTCCACAGGCATGCTTGTAACAATGTGATTGCATGGATTTGACCTCCTGTGTATGTGCCTGTCTACTTCTGCAGCTGTTTTAACTTCTCCTTGCAGTATTGAAGGCATGGTGTAACTCATTACATTACACCTCAAGCTGCATCTAAATTCAGCTAGTATTTTAAAGACAGCTGTGTCTGTTTAGCAGAGGAAAAACAGCCCTATTCAGTGTTCAAATGTATACCTTCAACAAACAGAACTATTGACAAACAATATTGACTAAACTTTTCAAGACTTACTGAATCTCTACACAGGCTACAGAAATAATAATATAAATGTGATTAAAGTTTCAACAACAGTAGGTTGCAGGAAAAAAATCAGTTTTTCTATTTTACAGAAGTCACCTTAGGCACTAGACTTGTAATAAAAATAGTATTTTGATCTTAACACTTTCACTAATACAACTCTAGAGTATTTTACAAGGGAAGTGGCAGCACCATTTACGTAAAGGGAACCATTACTGCACAAAGAGCTCCTGTTTATTTCTTTTTTTTTTTTTCATGCAAGTTTCAAGTGAGAAATTGAGGGAAAAAACCAAACTACTAAAATCACAGAGTCTTGGCACATTTATCTTCCAAAGAACTACTTCATCTTTTTCCCATTCACCAACAGGTGGCCTTTTCAGTCCAGAAAGGATCTGGGCCATTGTTCAGTATTGGAGACAAGGGGAGCACTCCTATTTTGTGACTGGACTCTGTGGGTAGGGCTTCATCTAATTCATTTCACCTACTGTTGTGAATGACTTGTGTGCAGTTCAGATGTGATATAGAAACAAAAAAGAGGAAAGTGCAGCAACAAAGTTCCACAAAAGAAAGCATGAATTTGATCCTATGAGTAAATTCATGCCAGAGACAGCAAAGTCAGGGGTTTTTAATATAATTTTATTTAAAAAAAAAAAAATGTTGTCAGAAAACTTGGCCAGGTAATCATTTTTTGGCAAAACACAGGAATTCCTGGGACAAGCATGTAACATGGGAGAAAAAAAGAATAAAATAGGAGTATACCTCTTAAAAGTGAAATTAACATCTTAAGTAAGTGCCACAGTTATTTCACAGGCTTGCTGAAAATGCTTGGGGTTAAAGAAAAACAGCGTCATGCTTAAACAGAACCATTTGGATATTTTCTTTGAAAGCAAAAACAAACAAAAAAAAGGCCATGCCTGAGAAGCATTCTAATATTATAGCAGCTCTGGAACTGAAACTAAATGATACCAGAGTAAGGACTGGTTTTCTCCTTTGAACTCCTAAGTACTGCTCAGCTCGTGTCAGGTGTGATAAAATGAGTGCAACTGTGACAAAGCACAGTGACTCACTCACTCAGACTCTCCCTGTTTCTCATTCATTGCTTGTTTTTTTCCTTCTTGGAAAGAAAGAGGTGCCTTCCATTCATTTCCAACATGGCACAGAAGTATTTCAGGAGGTAGTGGGACAGGATGTCACCAGGACAACACAAGTAAGCACAAAAGACAGATACAAAGAACAGACTTCTTCAGTGGCACATTTGTCAGATATTTCATAAATCATAGTGTCACTGTATTACAACAGTAACTGCTCTCTTGGAACGTACTCTGGCTTATCCGTCTCTGTATGAGTTAGTTGATATAGCTTGCAAATTCCACAGCTGGCTTGTCACTAACTACTATAAATGGAATAAACCAAGAGATTGTTCTTCAGTTCTTGATATGCACTGTTACAGACCGCTTTCACAGACACAGACCACATGAGGTATTACTGGCCCTGATTACCAGGTTCAAGATAATGACTTAAATCACAAGACCTTCCCTCAAGAAGGTAGAAAGGTCTGTTCCCTCTGTGCACTCCACACTGACTGCCCTGGACCTGCCCCGCTGCACTACCAGGAACATTCCTGCCAAGGTCACCACCCGACTCTGTTAATTTTTAAGAGGTTTAAAGCACATTTTTTTCAAACTAATTTCACCCAATCTAGTTTGACATTGATAAAGAATGGGGGGGGTTTGTGATACATCTCCTGAAAATTCACTTTTACTCCAGTTCCATAGCATGAGTAATCATGAGCTGCAGCAGGTTAGCTATGCAAGCAATCGTAATGCTTTTAAGTTTCTGAGTCAGACCTTGGTTTCCCCTCCTCCCAGTTCTCTGGCCCACACTGGAGCATACATTTCAAAATATTTAACTATATTTAGCTGGTAAGCTGGTTTAAAGGTCGTAGTTTATAAGGAAAACTTACCAAGACATACTGAGAGAGCACAAAAGAAGAACTGAGATAAAAACAAAACCCTTCCCAAAATTTTTCCCATATTGCAGCAACAAATTACTAAACTATTTTGAGGTAAAGTCATTAAAAAAACCCAAAATATTTCAACAATTTCTGAAAATTTGTTAACTAGTTAACTTTTTTATTTCTGCTATACTTCTTTTGTTCTCCAAGTCTTTCAAGTCTTTGCTGCTTATTTACATACGTGATGGTTACGTTGGTGCAGTTAATTGGATTCACCATTTATTTCTGAGTACTTCATTTCTGGCCTGTACATTAATCCAAGCCCTTGTATCTTTCCCTACATTTCAAGTCTTTGAGTAGCTTCAAACTGCTAAGGAAATTTTTCTTTATTTCCAAATTAAAAAAAAAAAAAAAAAAAAAAAAGAAAAAAGAAAAAACCAAATAAAAACACACCACCAAAACAAAACACCAAAACAAAACAAAAATCCATTCTGCATTCCTTTAGTGTCAAACCCAGGCTAACTTCATCATGCAAAAATAACAGATTTAATTGTTTAATTGATTTCTTGTAACCCTTTGCAGCTAGAAATTTCCATGGCACAGCAAAAACATCACTTTCTAATCCCTGGATAATTTAGAGATAAAGGAGATTTTTTATTATTATTTATTTCAGTTATCACAAATCCAATTGCAGTAAGCTCATGAGAAACCAAGTAAGCCTCTAAAAAATTATTTCATGTAACTAAAAACTACATGACTTTGCCCATTACCTGGAGCATCCTCATAGCCGCATTATTTAATTCTGGTAGGAGTGTGACTGGCAGACATGAAAAAAATATTTATTGAACATATGTAGACATAAGCATACCTGTTTAAAATTAAATAAATAATAAATTAAATAAATAATTAAAGAAAAAATGATGCAAACTGAATTAGGTATTAGTGCCTCTTATGGTTCTGACATTACCAAACGACTCCTGCCTTGGTGTACAAAGTGGTTGCATATTGTTTTATTCTGTTTCTACACTTAGTAACATTTGCACGTTTCTTATTTAGTATGTAAAGCAGGTGGATTAGCTAAAGTAGAATACCAACATATCAGCTATGAAGATGATTTACCAGTGCTATTTTGAAAAAGTAAGGCTGCAAAGACACACAATCAGTTGCAGAAATTTGCCCAGATCACTTCACAAATGTTGGTCTGAACCTAAAAATAACAGCAACTGACTGGAGCCATCACCATTTTCAAACTGAAAAAATACTGCTAACACAACAGGACATATACACATATAATTCTAGGGAATGTCTTAAATGTCTGAATTCATTTTGTAACAACCCTAAGCTTGTGCTTCTATTGAACATCTATTGAACTTCTTCTATGCACTTCTATTGAACATCTTTTTGTAAAAGTTGTGCCAGTGCATTTCCTAGTTGCTTGGGCCAACTTATGTACCAACATGCTTAATATTACCTTTCATACTGCCATTATCCAAACACATCCCCTCAGAAGATTCATCCATTTGTCAAAAGCAAAAAACTTAATCCAGTTGCCCCTACGCAAAAGCAATATTGGGGATTTTTTTCCATTCCACAATCAGAACAAAAAGTTACTTTCTATTTAAGGGATGTGCAAAGAGAATAAGCTCAGTATTTTAATTTTTTCTTGGAGCTTGAAATTTAGATTCTTATAAATATGCTCATCCTCCCACAACCACAAGTGACAGTAAAGACTCATTGCACAGATCAGTTGCAGCATGTCTGATTCTCACATAGTAGAGGAAGTTACTTATATCAGCTACAATGTTTCTGAGACTACTATGAAAAGTCAAAAGGCAGGTGCATGAATTTTCCTTTTTCATAAGGATCAACCCATCGGGTGTTTTTATCAGTCACTTAAATTTGCCTGCCATACAGAGAGCTTTGCAACGAAGAAATCTCATGCAAGCCCCAAAACAAGATGCAACATAAAAAAAAAAAAAGAAAAGTGCTTACATGCATATTCTTGAATGCAAAACATATGCCATGGACTATGTCATTGGAAGCATCATGTCCTTGTTTACAAAGGTAAGCAGAAGGAAACCTCAGCAGTACACCTGCAGACCAGGCTTTCTGCAAGAATCAGTGCTTCCAGAAAAGCTTGAAAGGAGACCACAGGCCAGGCCACATCGTATTTTCTCAGCAAGGCTCTATCGGTAACAAAGCAGGCAAAGCTTATCATGCTCAGTGCCCATATTCTACAAGTTTGCTGTAATGCTCCAAGGGCTTAAGTGCCCTTATCTGTCAACCCCCTGCTTCATTTCTCCATTGAAATAAATCCCTTTGTAATAACAAATGAGACTTACTACTTAGCCTGTATGCAGATGAGGAAGGACAGAGCTGCTTTTACATTGGGCTGGCAAATGACAATTTGTAGAGGTAGCATGAACTGTTTAGGGATTACAGACAAAATTAACTAAATGTATCTCCCGGTTTCTCCTCTTCTCCCACTGAGTTCTTTACCCTTATTGTAAGAGAGTAACTCCAATTAACAGACATTTAAAATTTCAACTTTCTACATAATTTTGGTGACTATAATTCTATTTTCATTACTTTGATTTTCCAGAATATATGCCTGGACTGAGAATGGACAGAAACAAGGAATGAGGAGAGTGTTTTCAGATTATTTAAGCAGTGCAAATTTCTACAGTCCTGCCATAGGCTGTCAAAGGCATGTCTTTTACAGAGGTCAGGATAACCAGGAATGCTTTTAAGATGTTCATTGTAGCTATTAGAAATAAAACGAAGAAGGAGTAAAAGCTTATTATAGAAAAAAAATATTTTCTGAATATATTTGCATATTCTTTAGATGGCAATTTATAAATAAATAGTTTTTCAGTAAACATAGAAATTGCAAAGCTAAAAAAATATATTTGAATATTTTTAAAATAGTTTTTTAGCTACAGAAATAGCCTGAGATTTCATTTGGCAAGGGCACAGAGGCCTTTACTACATCTGTGATTTCTATCACGTGGGGCTTGATTATAAAGAAGACATTGACATGTGTAAAGATAACAAAGAATTAGTTCCAAAATGCTGAATTGTCCACTTTAAAACAAATTGCACAAGTTTCATCTGCAATTTAAAAGCCATAATGTTTTGCATATCAACAACTCAAAATGAGTAAGCCACTCTTGCATAGTGTATGCATGATCAGAATTGAGTAGCTTCAAAAGCACCATTATTAAGAAAAGCATAAACAAAAATGAGAGATAAACATGGGGTCACTTTCCTTTTCTTGAGTATTTATTAAGTATTAATATAAATTCTTATGCAGATTATCAACCCAACTTTCTTTCTTTTCCTACAGTATCACTCTGACTTTTTATCATATTAATGGGAAATAAAACCATAAAATTTTTAGTTTATTCTCTATACTTTCTTAGTAGACTTCATAAACTGCCCTTCAGTGTACCAACTGTGTACCAACCTTACTCCTGCAGGTCATATGCACTAAAAATATTTAAAGATTTTTTTTCTTGTCACAGTTGGAAGAAACTTCATTATGTCATTTCAGGCTTTTTTTTTTCACTTGCAAGACTGTTGATTAACAAGAGTTGTGATTGCTGACACAGATGCAAACAACTTATACCTTTGCAGTGAAGAATAGCCCAGTTTCTGAAGAAATAAAAATTAAGAGGAGACACAAGGATGAAGGACTCATTTCCAAAGGAAACTGCTGTTCATCTTATGTATACCAGTATCTCTGAAACCAGGATTTATCTATCTACAAAAAATAAGCACTTTAATTCAGGCTTAAGACGACCTTTTGTGTATTCCAATACAACATGTAAATAAAATAAATTTAGTCCTTAAAACATCATACCATTTTTTGCTTGCTAATTTTTTTTAATGTAAAAAAAATTGGGGGTTGTCAGCTTAACATCAGTAGACTAAATGTAAAAGATGCAAACTGGTTCAATAATGGCCACAGTGCTCAAAACAAGGCCCCATTTCCTCTTAGTCAAAACACCATATAATATTTTATGAACACAATTCAAAAATTTAAAAAAATATACTGTAAGCAAAAGCAAGCAGAGGAACTATGTTGCTGAAGCACCAGACAGGTCTATATATTTCTTCTTACCTGAAAATCATAATTAAAAGAGTTGACTTTAACAAGTAATATGACAACATTTTAGCCAACAACTTTAATCCTGCCTGTATATGGTCTTCTTTCATGTGACTAAACTAGAGCTGCCTAATTGTTTCAGTAATATTGTTGTTGTGAATAGACCATGCGAAAGATAAGATGTCAAAGCTGAGTCAGTCATTCAGTCCCTGCTTCCACAGGAAAACTCTTCCAGCCTTTCAGCCTAAACCAGTATGCATCCACTAACTCTTCAGGAGCACCTGGGTTAGTTCATGCACTTAGTAGCATCTTAAAAAACAGAGAGATGCAGGTTGGAGTGTAGCCACACATGCAGAAATGCCAACACCACAATTAGTTTAAATAGCCCCATTAACCTCATTCAGGTGCAGTTGGAACAGCACATTTAACCCACCTTCCATACATGTTATCTAGAATTTAATGCATTAATGTGTTTCCTTCCCTCTGTACCGTTGCAATTCCTGATAAAAGTTCAGGTCAATCATATTTTATGTTCTCTATTCTGGTATCTGCACTTACAGACACAATTATACTATTTGACTATTGAGCACATTCCTTCTGGAAAAGGTTTAGAGAAATACATCGGTGACCATTTCACTCTCTGATCAAATATTATGACTGGATGAAAATACTCGTATGCATAATTATCTAACAGCCAGCACAGCTGAAAATTTTTGAAAAAAATGCAAACAATTTCCCTAGTATATTGATCATTATCAGAAATAAGTTACAGGGGCTAGATGACTGTCATAATGCTCATGTCAGAAGTCACATGATATGCAATTACTATGAGGCTGCCCTTGGCACCAGTATTTTACAGAAATGTCCAACAGGTGCCCCCTTCTCTACATCAACTTCTTCATCTTTTAAGAAACATAAAAAACACTCTCTCTAGAACAAAATGGCTGATACTGCAAAAATATTAGACATATCCACCAGAACAAAATACCATTCCATTCCAATAAAATTTATGTCTCTAAAATAAACCAAACACCAGATGAAATATCACTGAATCTGCTTCAGGAATTAATTTTGCTACCACTAGTCAAATTAGATAATGAGGCATTGCATTTTTTTCCTAATGATTTTTTTAAAATTAAATTATTTACTTTTTCAGCATTTTCAATTAGTACAGCGATATCAAAGAAAGACATATTAGTGTGAATAATCCCAATTACAGTGTTCTAATGCATAGATTCAGTAACATGTGAGAATTTGACTCATTGTCTTCAATTAAACTCAGACTGTATAGAGAAGGTGAATTAAACCCATAGCCATCAGTTTAAAAGTAGCAGATGATTTTTTATACTAAAGAGTGTGTTTTAAAAGGCTATTATATGCTCCTAGACTAGAAATATCTCATTAGAATGTGATATTTGGGGCTGCCCTAAAATTTTAGTTTCTAAGAGCTCAGACATAAAAGCAATCAAGCCTGCGTTGCTATATAATAGATTTTCACTTGTGAATATTACTCTGAACTGACACAAATTGGTAACATGTATTTTAAATCTGAACTCTGATGAAATTTCTCAGTTCAGCAAACTTTCTGAAGGGTGGAAGGATGTAATTGAAGCTGTAAAGCCAGTGCACACTAAACTCCCACCTTCCCAGCAGGGGTGGTGGAAGGGCACAGAAATGCTTTTGCTCCACAGTGAATCAAGGAACATTTTCCTTGGCCCCCTGAAATATCACAAGCTAACCTTCCTGAGAGCTGCAAATGCTGTGCTTGGGAGTCTCTTTCTCATATTAAAAGGCAAAAGCTCATAGTGTGTATTGCAAAGACTGATAAAAAAAATCTTCGCAATTGACAGGCTTGCTTCTCTAACAGTGACTCTTCTTCTACACAGCAGATCATTCAATTTTAGTTGTATCATAACTGAGGGGAATGGGGCAGTTCACAACTCAACTACAGACTTCAGCAAACACCACTGCATTAAGACTAATGCTCAGGCAAACCTTTTTCCACTGTCATGAAGGGCAAATGTAAACACAGGCTGCCAGAAGCTGAGACCCTGAGAATCTCTGTGCTTTAGCCCAGTTTAAAATAAACATCATAAAGTTAAGAAAAGGATGCTAGCAGACGTATTAAAAAAAGAAACTCAATAAATTCAACCCACTCTCCCCCCACCAAAAGCCACAGAGGCAGAAATTTCCACCATCTCAGTAAATACTGGCAAAAACAATATTTATTCCGCACTTGGTGCTAGGGCCACAAATGGCAATAATCAGATTTTCTGTTTCTACAAACCTGGAGTCATCTAAAATTCTTGGACCCATTTTTGCTCAGTTTGTCATCATTTACCACACAAATAGCAAGTCTTAAATTCCCTGGACATTTTTCTGTTCTCCTGTAGCTAGCTGTGCTCTCAGAGCATTGGAGCTTTTGTCACCTCCCTTTGTGGAACACTGCTCTCAGCTACAGCAAATAAAAGATTAAAGATTTTCCATTGCTTTTATTTCTTCCACAGTGTTGTCCTATGCACTCAGAAGATAAAGAGTCAGTAGCACTTGACACGGAAGTTAACTCTGAACTTAGCACATGCAACTGGTATGTCACATACATTAAACTGGAGCTCCTCAAAACAACACTTGTAAGCATCACTAATGATTAATAATGTCCTGCACACAACAGATAAACTAAACACTTATCAGATTTTGGAGGAAACCCTGCTCACTTCCATCAAGAAGAGTATAGTCTTTCGGAAAACAGTAAAAATATTACACCCCAGCAAGTGACCTCTGTTGTCATCAGAAGAGTCTAGGCTTCACAGTCACTGGTGCAATTAAGTTCTCCAAAATCTACCCAAAAGTTGAGACTGATGACACCTCCAGATTAATTTCCTGAGTAATTTTTCCCAATTTTTTTCATTCTTACTTTATCAAAATTTGACTCCAGATAACAACGCATTATCACAAATAAGCATAAAGAGTCGTTTTCATTTTAAAATTTTTTTAGAAATAAAAATGGCAATTGAAATTCCAAATAAGGTAAATGGAACATAATTTCTCAGGAAAACAGAGCTGAAAAGGGAGAGCATGAACAGAATAAAAATACTGGAATCAAAACAGGATTACTTGAAGTATTTATTAACCTGTGAAGGGCGTGTGTTCCCAAGGATCACGATCAGAGCTACTTTATTCTCTTTTGGAAAATATTCTTATAAGCAAATAAAACTGGTTGACCCAAATCTGCTAGTGTCACCCAATATAATGTTAAATCATCACTACAGGGAGACTGCTTTGAAAAAGGATAACACAAGGTCTCTCATAACAAAGTCCTGAATTTTAAATAGATCTTTCCTTGGTATAGGAAGCCACCGACAAATAACAAAAAAACCTCAGATAACCACAGCATTCCATAAATTATAGAAATGCATTGAACAGCACAGCAAAGCAAAGAATACTGACATGTCGTAATTTTCATGCTATATGCTGCATGGAGCAAATGTGCTCTGCAAGGTAAACAAAAAACTTTTTGATTTTGCACTGCAGTCATCATTAAGTGAATTTATCTGCTGCCTCTTCTAAGTGCACTTGCAGAAGAACACCACACAAATGCCTCCAAAATGCTTAGCTGTAATAAAACTATAGTAATGATTTTATTTTGCAGCTGAGTTAATGTAAGCTGGAATGCAGGCATATAAATCTAAATTGAATTTTTAAATACTTGTCTTTAGTATTCCTTTTGAGATTCACAATGAAAATTCAAGTCTAAATTCCCAATATGAAGATTTTATGCCTTTAATAGTCATACTTTTATTTGCTTTTCTGCTATAAATTTGTTTTTGCCAATATAAATAGGTCCTAGTAATAGAAGAGAGATTGCATTTAAACTTGTTAATTCTCTTTATGAAAATAAATTCTGTAATATATATAGGGATCAGTAATAGTTCCCATGGTAATATATATAAAAAAAAAAGCTTAATATTTGCCATATATATAATTACTAAAAGAAATACCCTTTGTGTATGCTTAAAACATCACCCAAGACAGTATTACACCCAATAATTTAAACTTACAGACATAATGTTGACAAGTAAAATCCTGGTTTCATACCTGGAATTATTACTTGCAAGCTTCTTTATTTTCCAGATTACAATGGTGAAGTTTTTTTTTTTTATATGCAAACTCTTATTAAACTTACGGACTAGAATGGCACTGCAAAAATAGATGCATATTACTTGGAGAACAGCACTGCACTCAGCTGAAAAATATACTCCAGTTCAGGTGAAAAACAGGCCAAAACCACATACACAAATATTTCACTTTTATTATTCCTTTTTTATACTCCACTGAATCCACATGCTAAACCATAAGGAAAGGCAGTTTTTACTGGATATCATGTTTTTTAATGAGAAAATTCAGTGTAACTATTCTAGTGTGCCTTTAGCACCATTGATCTCTTCGTCATAAAATCATTGCAGGGCTCTTACTCCAGGACAAATTTAGCCTAAGCCTTACCTTCTCCCAATTTTTTTACAAGTGAAAATGTTTAGATTTTACTAGCTGAGTCTGAGTTATCTGGTCAAAAGGTTTGGAAGTAGATGTGTCTCAGGGTGGGGTGCAGAGAGGGATGTCTGTTTGATGTTTGGGGCTTTTTTTAAATTAAGACATTTCATATTTTACGATTCAAAAGCTCTGATTCAGTACTGCAGAATACTGCTTGCTGCTTTGGGAAAGGAATGTTTTTGTGCTGGGACTGTCCCTTCAGTATATCAGATTTAAGATCATCAGGGTATTTGGATAGTTCCAGTCTCATTTTCAGCATTCAATTACCACAAGAATCAATAAACTGTCCCAACCTACTGTTGGGGGAAGGAATAAATTAGTGTAATTTCTATTTTACCAGACAGGAAATTGAGAAACAGAAAAATAAGTGGCTTGTCCAAGCTTATGCATGAAATCTACTACAGAGAGCAAAGTAAAAGAAATTATTTTCAACATTATTCTAGCCAAAGGACACACAACACCATCCTTCTGTTCTCTTTTGAGTATAAACAGTTTAAAAAATGAGACTGTAATATGCACCATGCATATTAAATGCAGAAAAGTGCATGCTGCAGCAAAAGAGACAGAGACTACAATCAGCAAGAGAAGAATCACAAGAAGATTGTCTTTTCAGAGTGTGCTTTGACACAACCCCTGACCTTAAAAGCATATCAGAGGCAAGAACTTCCACAATTCTATGAGCTGTCAGACATCCACACATAACCTGAACTTGTTATGCTAGGACACTATTTTTGTTCACATCGGTATTATGCTTTTTTAAGCGTGTTGCCACATTTGTATACGGTAAGTAACAATGGCGAGTGAAGCTCCTCAAACTAAGGGACAGCTAAGAAATTCAGCGGTGGCAAACACGCAGTCCTTAGGCATCCTTAGTATACCCTTAGTATATTGAGTAGGCTCAGGGGACATGGAGCATGGCGCATGCAGACAGACTTGTTTTAGGGTCCTGGAGCCCCTAAAACAAATTAGTTAGTCCTAACCACCAAATTAGTCCTAACCACCTCAGGACCAACAATATGATTCCACTACAATTCCCCTCAACTCCTCATTCTAGGCTTACTCTCCACTATTCTCGTCAGGTTCCAATGATGATGCAACATTGTATGAGAAATAATAAGAGAAATTACAGTAGAAAGGAGGACAAGGAGTGTTTAGAAGGTAAACTTTAAAACCAATGCAACAGAATGTGAGCACTACATGGAACAATTACCCCTGTTGCAGCCTGTTACCCCTAACTGAGCAGCCTGTTGGGATATGTGGAACATTTGATAGGTAAAATCACTCTTGCCATTTGGGTAATAAGTTCATTAATAGTCAAACAGCAGCGCTGAAAATTAATGATCTGCATCTGACTGCCCAAGCAAAATCTACTCTTCATAACAATATTTATGTTTGAGAATGGATCTAGCAGATGTCCTTTACTGTAGATTATTTGAGAATAACTAATTTTACCTAGACAGCATTAGAGTAAAAGGAAGAAAAGATTACATCTTTTGGAATTCCATAATTTGTAACATGGAAGATGGAAAGATTTGGACAGAAAAGCAAGTGTAAACTTCATGCAAGCTTTTAGATTCAACTCCTCAGAGCAGAACAGAGAAAGCCACATATGATGTTTCGCTCTTCATACACTGATGCACACCAACTAACTCATCAAGAACAATCCAGAGGTCTTTACAACATATCATTGATAGGAGTACACAGACAATTGGATGATCTCCTTCAAAATGTATCAAGAAGTACGAAGGAAATTAAAATAATGTATTATAATTAACACAAAAAAACCCCACATTTTTTTGGCATTGTGCTGACATCAAACTATTTAAGCTGCCTAAGGTTTAATAATACCACAGAATCATTAACCTAGAGGATGAGGAGATACAAAGATGCTTTCTCACCTCAGAAGTCTTCAGCTGTCTGCCAGGGAAATCTTTCTCCTGTGTGATCTTCATTAGCTGACCTAAGTATACTGGAGCATGAACTTTAGAAAATTCTACAAGACGGGAAGCGTCAGGACAAAACTGTGTTATTCAGTCTTCTGCCTGTACTTTGTGTAGTGCAAAGAGGCCATGGAGAGTGCCACTCCAAAAAATACCACCATTCATGAGCAGGGAATGATTTCTGTGATGAACATCAGGAAATATTAATTTGACAGCCAATCTCTGTCATTTGCTTATGTACTTCACCAAAGGTGACAGTGAAATTCCAGCTGAAAAAACCTGGTAGGTGAGGCCACCACCTTCAGACAAAAGTGGACTCTTGAACAGTCACTAGACTCTCTCATACTAGTTATTCATGACTGCTGAGTGGGAGGAAAAAGCTGTTTGCCAGCCTTCTTAAAGGAAAATCTTACTTTCTTTGGCTACAAGAAAACTGAAGAGCTATCAATTCTATTAAACAAACCAGCATAAGGATCTTGTTACATGTATGTGAATGCATCTTTACTTCCAAGAAAAAAGTGCTGCATCCAAAAGAAAGCTGGTTCAAAGCAAAAAGGAGCAATTTAGCAAATGAGAGCAGGAGTATCTCAAAGAGAGAGCTGCTGAGATTTACCTCCATGTATTAGGGGTGTAGAGTAATGGCAGTTGTATTGGATGGTGTAGGGTTTGTAGATCTATGGGGACCCATCTCAACTGAATTCTTTAACAGCTGATATGACAGAGATGCCCATTACCCAAATAGGCAGCACTCATTATTGATCAGTGCTCCACTTAGCAATCCAATTTGTTATGCTTTTGTCTCTGCCCTCAACTACCCTAGAAAAAATGAAGGAAATAATCAGACTTTAAAATAGTTAATCCATCTATTAGGCAAAATAAGCAATTAAAGCACCTAAACACATAACTTTTAGTATATCCACCTCACCTTTCCATACCACAGGCAGGCAGAACTGAGAAGCAGTCCTACTGTGAAAGAGGAGATAAAGAAATGCTACAGTCACTACAAACTCTATTTATGTAAAGTGTCATGTTCCTTTCTTAGCTTCTTTGTGAAATGTTTTTGTTTCTCTTGACACATAGTGGGCAAGAAAAGCCAAAACCACAACAATGTAAAAGTGACTACCTTGCCTAATAAACCAGTGAATCACCTCAGGAGATGAAACTGCCTGTAATTTGATTTATACAGTTAGACTACAATTGCACAGTATTACAATACAGACAGTATGTTTTTTAAACTGTTCTCATATGAAAGGTTAGAGTAGATATGAGAAAAGCAATGCTGCAGCATTTAATATTATTCTTCATAGTACACATAAGCATGGAGACAAAAGCTTTTTTTATTCCTTCTCTAAGCCCAGTAAGAGAAAAAATTAAAAATCTTCCAGACCTGAACTGCAGAGTTATTAGCAAACAGTCAATGACTTGAACCTCCACTAGGGCTCAAACTGCACTTTGCCCAGGCTTTTCAACATTTCTGTTTGGAAAGCCTTCCATACCCAGATATCCCCTGAGAAATTTTTTATGATGCTAGAAAGACTGTCAGCTAGAGGCAAGAGTTCCCTGGCACCTGAGCCACAGACAGGACTATCAAATAAGTCTTAATTGCTGGATGACAACGGGTGTCTGAGCTTGAATTCTGATCTCCAAATATTACCTATGCAATTGCCTGCAGAGGTAAGACTGTTATGATAGCAGCGGATAAAACCAATTAAAATGTAGAACAGTGAACATATCGAGACCTTAACTTTCACCATAAAAACAGTTAATGAGAGAACACAACAAAACATAATACATGTGTCAAGAAGCAATGTGTTCTCTGGTATATCAAGAACACAGCCTAGGATCTAACCTCCTTCTGCATTGGAAGGAGTCATGCACATGGAATAGCATAATTTGAGTCAGGGAAACTGAACACAGGCTATTAATAACTCTATAAACACTGGATTGCAAATGCTAATACCAGTAACACACATAAGTTAATTTTAGATTTAGGAAGGTGTTTACAGCTTCAACCACCAGCATGAATATTCCAATACAACTGCAGAGCATGTATTTTTCTTTTGCCTTATATCTGAGCAACTTCTCCTTTCCATTCCTGCAATTCTGCTAGCATCTCTGTCTGGTATTGCTCATACCCTAATCTACTTCAGGATTTATCATTTATGTTGCTACCAAAACACCCAGTTAAGCCTGTAAGCTTTAAATTTTTACACACTCAACAACTAAGAAATACAGCAAAGATGTTGCTATATGCAAAAGGGACCATGAATAAGAATTTCTTAGTAAGCACATAAACTTTTGTTCATTTGGCAGAAAAAGGCAGATACACAGGAATAGAGAAAAACGGGAGGGTTGGTATCAAATCTAACTAATGCATCCCACAGGCCAAACCTGTAACTGACTGCTGGAAACTAGTGTTAATAAGGAGAATTTGGTTAGATGAATCATGGACATAAGGAAATAAAAACTTAGCTTTAGCCAAAGAAAGGCCGAAACCTACACTCAACATAGTCCTGCTTAGAACATCTCCCCATGTTCACCCATTTTCTCTCAGAATTCATTTAGATATTTGTAAGTCACTAGAAAAAGTACTCAGTAGACAGTAAAACAAATAGGAAAAGAAAGACTTTAAAATTCATCCATCCATCCATCCATTATTTTTGTGGTGCTACTAATCTTTGTTTAACTGGAGATCTCCCTAGAAAAGTGGACTACCTACCAGAATGTAAAGTAGAACAGAATCCTGACTCCTATTTTCATGTCTTTTTGATGATTTCCTTTTTTTACTACTGTGTCTCTTTGATGGTGATTTAGCCATTTAATAATGTTATTGAAATCTTCTGAAGTGATTCTCCAAGTGACATCATGTAGAGCATCATTAACACAGTGTTTTCAATTTCAGAATTAGAAAGCACAATTTCTCCCCCTTCACACACACCCTTTCAAAACCTCAACTTAAATATCTAAATGAAACACTTCCCTCCCCACCCCCACAAACATACCTGTTTTCTATAACTAAAGTTTAAGTTTGTCCAAGACCACCCAAATGGACATCAGCTGCAGCCTTCTTATTATACCTCCCTGATACTTTGCAAGCTTAACTCGTCCAGAAAACAAAAAGGGAGTAAAAATGAGGGGGAAAAGAAGCATGTTATAACTGGCCTTAAATTCAAATGAGAATGTTTCTAAAAACTGATGACATTGCTCAAAGATACCAGTCACCTCTTCTTATTTTTAGCCTTCAAGAAAGCACTGTGCCTTTTCAATATCAGGATTTTCACTGAGCCCACAGAAATCGAAACTCAGATGAGAAAAGAAAAAATGTTTAACAAAAGTGTAACTCTTATTCACAAATTCATGTCACATTTGAGCTACAACTTTGCTACAGGTATTTTTAGGCCATTTCTTGAAAAAAAACCTCATGTTCCCTAAGCACCTCCTTTTTGTCTTAATCAAAATAATAGCATTATTTCTATCTCTAGTGGTACAATTCCTAAATCACCACTTTTTTCTCTTCTAGTCTATTTTGATCCTCTGGTGCTGCTACACTTGAAAACAGAGCTGCAGCAGAAATGCTTTTCTTTTAATCTCTCCCTAGTTGGTAGAATTTGATGTCTCTGGTATGCATCATTTGAATCAGTGAAGTAATTTTTGGATCACTATCTTTTTTCTCAAAATATGGCAAGCAGAAAGTCTTAGTGGTCTATTCCAACTACTTACTTCATGATTCTAATTTTTCTTATTAAACTACAAAATTATGACTGGTACTAAATATGCAGTGCAACTCTGTGAGCAACACAGTATTTCAGATATTTGTACTACCTCTCTTCAGCATTCAGCCATTGCTTGGCATCTTTTTGAGATCAATGGCTCACCCATCTTCACCTCTTCTGAGAGAATTAAATACCCCCTTCAGAGCAAAATGGGTTTCAGGAATGAAGATAGTTCGGCTGCTAATGCTTCCATATTACTCTCTAATGGGGGGGACACAAATCAATTTGTCAGTTCTGCTCCTCTGTAACAATAATTACAGGCTGCAGGTTTTCCACCTTTAGTGCTCACATTCACTCTGAAGTTTCCTCCCTTCTGCCTTCTCCCCTTTCTGCCCCCTTCTCACTTGTTTTGATACAGCTGGCACTTTTCCTGCTATTACAATTAACAATGCACATACAGAAACAATTGTCACTGTCACAACACTCACTGCTTCAAAGCTCTCTCCAACTTGCAAGACATAATACACAGAGAGGACGCTAATGAAAAGGCTGAATTTAAAATCCCATTTATACTGAAAAGGTTGTGCTACATTGAGATGTCCTTGGGAGATTGCTGGGAGACACTGGGGTCTCTCAATGTTTGTGGTGATCATTTTCTCATCAAGAGAATTATGCTTTACATGTCTGGACTGTTTAAGGGTGCATGCATGCTAATTTAATTTATGTTTTTAGGAGAGCTGAAGCCTTTACAAAGAAAATGCAAGGGGCTATAGGTTGCACTGCATGCACAAGGGATTACCCCTGTCTCTCTCACTAATGGCAGAGCTGCAAGATGCAGCAGTGAACCTCAGTTCAATTTCTTGGTAATGTTCTTAATTCAAAATCACCATCTTGCAAAGAAACTATGCCGTACACAAGAGATATTTTATAAAAATCCCCCTGGGGTTTATAAATGTCTTGAAAAGAGTTGGACCATTTATACCCTAAATAATCAGACTAACCCACACCAAGTATGGGTATATTCCTACAGGCAGTGGGTGTGCTACTAATGTTTTGTTATTTGAACATCTTCATGCCATCAGTATTCAAAATAACCTTTAAAAAAATTTGTCTGTAGGTTTAGTCACTTAGTACACTTAGAGCAGGTAGCAGCCACAGCTATTACATGTAATTTCAGACTGAAAGACTCATTAGCTATCTTAGGAGCATGACTAGTTGTTCCACACTATTTTAGGAAGGCTAGGAATTTCTGTGTGTTGGGACAGATGGCCTCACACACCGAGATAAAACAACAGAAACAAGGGAATTTCAAAGAACACTATAATTTTAGACACATATTACAGATTATTGCCTGTGATAAAACACAATTCCTGCACATGTGGGTATATGCAGAACGGCAATCACACACTGCCAACGCACTACTCTTTGCAATTACAGCTCCTGAATTCAGAGGTCTTGTAAGTAGATTGAGATAATAAATCTCAAGACACAATAAATCTTAAAATAGACTTACTTGAGAGACTCCAGATCATCTCGAGGTTCCATTTATTATTATTATATTCTTAAGTTTGAAGAAAGCAGTGTTGTACTCCCAGCTCAAGGCTAAGTCTGAGCACTGTTATTTTAGGTCTACATCACACAAATCTCAGTACAATACTGGGTGTGTGAAGACTGGTGTAAATGATGTTCAGTAATGTAGATATTAAAGTACATGTTAATGTGATTTTAACATAGTCATAGTTAAAATTTCCACTTTTATTTACAATCCTTCTTGTTCTCTGTGACACAGACACAGAGAACTTCACAAATCAGTATCTACACAAGTCTATACCTCAACAAGGTATCAGTCAGAGCCCTATACTACAACTCATCACTGAAAGAAAGGATGAAAGAAGAAATAAGGTAAGAGACTGTACTTTATATCTCAATTCTTCCATTTTCCTAATAATTTTCTTCTGAAAGAGCAATGTTTTTGTTTTATGACTAGAAAACCCATAGGCAGCAAAAACAAAGGCTCTCAGGAAGTTAAAAAAAATCTTGGACAAAATAATATCATGGTACTGACAAAGAAAACCGAATATCAATTATTATTCTTTATGTAGTTCTTTAGGCACATCCCAAGCTTGCTGTGCAGAAAACCAGAAGTCTCCATGTCCAAAGAGGGTGGAACAAAAAAGGAAGATGTTTTGCAGGACCTGGCCAAATGAAGATAGGAAGGGTAAACTCAAATGTATATCAAAAGCCTACTTCTTGCAGGCAGATAGCAAAAGACATACATTTTCTACTACTAACAAACAGTCTTCATGTTTCTTTGACCAAGCAAAGAAGAATTCATGCCAATGTTCTCTCAATTACCAGACAGCATGATTCAAGAACACTTAACATATTAATGCAGCAAGACTCAGAAACAGTGCAGCAGATTAGAAAACACCTAAGATATCTCAAATTCATATGTACTCCAAGTAGGTATAATTTCCTCTTAGGAGAGGCAAGATAGCATTTTTACTGTCAATATTTCAGACTGAAGACTTGAATTCAAATTGTCTTCCCTGCTCCCTTCGTTCTGTTTCCCTCACTCACACCCCATCAACAAAAGGGTGATTGTTGTGAGTTTTTTCATGTAACAAACTTCAGTGGAACTCATTCAGAAAATATTAGTCTATCTCATGCATAGATTCCAGAGGGACCAAGTTTTAAGACAAATAGAAGGGATACCAAAGGGCAAATTCAATTTTCCATTTGTGTACTGCATGCCAAGTTGCAAAGAAAAAAAAAAAAAAAAAAAAAGAAAGAAAGAAAACAAGAAGGAAAAAAAAGAAAAAAAAAAAGAAAACTCAAAGCAAGCTGACATCTGGCTTTCTTCTCAGGAGAGGTCCAAGATGAAAATAGCTGGGGCTCTGAAGAGCAGAATCAGCGTTCACTTGCAAAGGTGTCTCTTCAACACAGGTGTTCTCCGTCTCTCACCTTCCTTAGTACAAAACTACCTTGCACATATAAAAATAGGAGACACGAAAAAAAATCAATCACTCTTGCAAGTAGCATCAGCAATTCTATGATTTATTTTAATGTGTCCACATAGCACTATTCTCCACTTTATCTCTGCATCTAAATGGTGATGGGGAGACAGAAGGAAGGGATTTTAATCAGCTATTTCATAGATTTTATTAGGAAAATATACATGGTATTCCAGTATATTAATTGCTCTGGATTCTGTCTTTTTTTTCTTTTTAATTTAGGACCAAAGATGTTTGAGCACTGCCTCCTCAGTAATTCAAACCACAAAACAAGCCAAATTGCACGGGTGATTAATCTACTTCTATAGTGGGAAGTCAGCTCCTATTCTGCAGATGGGAGCACAGTATCTGGGATTACCAATAATTTCTTTATTCATTTTTTACTCATTATTACTACAATCCTGGCACCAGGACTGAACAGTAACATATAGAACTAATTACTGCAACTGAGAAATACATCAGATCTTTCAGCAAAGACATTTACATTGAAAGTAACACTGGAGGCAACATCTACTGAGATATTCCAGTATTTCCCATCTATAAAACCCAATTTTTCATATCCTTCCTATTTGTCTAACTTCCCACAACTTGAACATTACTGTTGGGTGTTTTAAACAGGAAAAAACCCAGGCATAGGACAGCACAGATGGGAAGGCAGAAGGAGGGATAGCAGAATCCGTGTCCATTAGAAAATGCTTCCCTATGGAGCCTGGCATGGAGACTCCCAGCTCCACCACTAACTACCCTGCTGTCAGAAGATATCAACGCCCATGAGCAAATCCCTCCCTGCATAGCGTTACTATGCAAAAGATGACAACCTGCTGCTGTTACCATTTATTCAGTTAGCTGAAATAGCAGAGAATTATGGGGTGAGTTACAAATGCCAGCATTTCCAATGATCCCTGACACTTTGATTTCTTATGAAAGAAGATGCATGTGAACATTTCAGAAGAGTGTTAAAAATATTTGTCAGGTTGCAAAGTCAAATTTTCAAAGTCACAAAATACTGAAAAATTGCCATTTCACCTTGGTCTCAATCTGCATCTACTACAATACAGTCCATAACAATGCGATCATGGTACTATTTGTCCTAGGGGACTCCTGCATCATTAACTCAGAACGAGAAGAGCCTGTTCAAAGAACAGTTAATTTTTTTTTTTTCAGGAGAAAGTATTTCAATTAATAGATCTGAGGGTATTTTTCCCATTCAAAAAAGTCTTGCAACAAAAAATGTCAGAAGCTTCTTACGCTTACTCAAGAATTTATTTAGGTTGCAAATATTGACAAATCTTACATTTAAGAGTTCTGTCAGCTGAAGGGTATTATTAACCGTATGGTACAGAAATGGAATTGAAGCAGAAAAAGGTTAATGCAAGAGTGACCAACATTTTGGGTCTCCTGGTTTGCAATGGTTTAGGGTGTTTAGCACTTTGTCACTCATGTTCAAGACATAGTTCCCATTGACTACAATTGCACCTGTGAGAATTCACTACTTTTGCAGATCAGACCCTGTAATTTCAACTCAAGCCACCCAGCAAATCAGGAACAAGCAGTTAACAATCATCTGCACAACATCTTGGTTAAGCCATTTGCCTAAAACCATCACAGAAACTTTTGAAAAAGTTGACTTGAATCAATAAATCATATTCTTCCTATGCTCACTGCATCCTGAGTATTGGTGGAAATTGGGTTTGGGGGACAATGTAGCCTATCACTGTGCCACTTTATGCCCAAGAGGATGCTCCTGCAACGAATTCTAATTTCTGAAGGAAACAAGTAAAATAATAAACCATTCAACAGCAAAATTTCTAACCAAAGCAGCATTGTTACTTTTAAGGAGAAGGACCCAAGAATCCTTCAGATAACCCCAAGCACTTGGCTATGACTATTAACCCTTGTGAAAAGTCCTTAGATAGTAAGGTGAAGAAGAACAGTAAAAAAGGCAAATGACCGCGATAGCTAAGACATATGGGAAAGAAGACAAAGAGAATTTGGTTAAATGACTAATTTCTTTTCTCTTTAAACCAGGTCAAACTAACTAACAAAATGTAGAAGCCATAAGGGAAAAAACCAGCAGCAGAAAGAATACCTATCAGCATATATATGGGACTTCACAGGTGTAAACTACTTTTAAAAATTAACTAATTAATCCTCACAACCTCATATTCCCATTTGATGCAGACAAGTATTATAAACCTGCATTTTACAAGAGGAAATTAGGGCACAGAGATTAAAAGCTGCATTTCTAAAATGTCCATTAATTCTGTGTGTCAATCTGGAGTGCCCAACTTGAGACATTGAAATAGAGGACATAAGATATTCTGAGGACCCTCAACTCCTGTTAAAGTCAGAGCTAATCATAAAGAAGGCATCTGAGAAAAATATCTGAAGTTTGGCTGTGTGATAAAAACAGAAAAGCATTATAATTTAGAAACATGTTTTGAAGATATTGCTATTAATACACACAAGTTTGAGGCAGAGCTGGACCTGATAATAATTTAAAACTGAATTTAATATACATTCATTAAGGCAGCTAAACATTGAAATAACCTCTGAATGAAGCACTTGTGCTAGGCAAACAATGTAGGGAACAGAGAAGGAGGTACAGGGAGAAATGAAGAGGGCTAAGTCATGGCCAGTTCATCAAATGCAGACTGAATCTGGTATTTGTGTTAAAAACGCGGGCCAGGGGAAAACCTGAATACTTGTACACACAAGAAGCCTTTCTACATCTACAGCACAGCAGTAAGGAGTACACAGGTCCTGAACTGGCACGCACAGCAGCCTCCTGGAGTCCCACTGCTGGTCAGACCACAGATGAGCTTCCTCTGCAACCTGTGTGGATATCAAACCACACCCCGCCCTCTTGACACATGAAAAGATCCACTCCTTAGAGATTCTTGTGACTACCTGCAGAACTCCAGGTTTTAAAACAGGCAAAACAAGTATTTGAAAGAGAGAATAGACAGGAGGGTTTGTGAATTTTTTTAACCTTCTGAAAACTGGACTTGAGATCAAGAAAGCACAAACAAACCTCTTGAAGGAGTCTATTTTCCTATGTACATACACAATTCCTAAAAGTCACACCCAGAAAATTAAAATCTTCTCTTAATTTTTGAAGTGCGGCATCACACAAGCTTGCCTATGATACTTATCATTGGTAATGAATGCTCCCCAACACATGGGCAACAAAGGCAGCTGACAGTGTGCAGCAACCTGAATGCCAGGCTTGGAACATATATTCTTCCCTGTCATCTAAACCCCTTCTTCACTTCCCAGTAAATGAGGAAATAAGAACCATGCATTGAACCTGTCACGTTTCTAACTGCATCAGAAACGTGTCTTCCACAAACATTACCTGTCTGTCAAGGCATCAGGCCTTGGCATGCCAAACAATGCATGCTTTTTGTAATCTCAGCTGCTAGCCATGTATATTTACTGCATCAGCTACTGTATCAAAAGCTTCATCTTTGTGTCTCTTCAGTAGAACATGAAATATAACTGTTATCAAAGAGGTTAAGCAGATCAACTTCCTTTTTGACATAAAGAAGAAAACCATTATGGAAATAAAAGTTCCATACTGCAGAAAATATTCAGGCCTGTATTAAATGAACAACTATGTATGAGATTTCTGGTATCTAAAGGAAAAACATACAACTTTTTCTAGGCACATTTATTAGACCAGTCTTGTTTGTAGAGCACTGAACACAGTGTGCTCCCTCATCTGCCATTCTGACCAGGACATTTCACAACAACCCCTCTTATCCCCTCCCCAGTCCATTTACAGACCTTACAAAGAACTAAATTTCTGCTCTTAGCTCTCAATAAAAAAGAATGTCTGCTTTCAAGCCCTGCCATTTTTTGGGAGAAGGACAGGTATTTTATCTCAGCAATTCTTACTGAGTACTGCATCATTCCAAAGGCCATCGTTAATTACTTAAGGCTGGGGTCAGAAACCTGTGGTTTGAAAGCCACATGTGGCTCTTCAGGAGCATGTGTTTTACTCTTCAATCTCTGGCAGCAGCCCACAATTTTCAACAACTCATAAGCACAAAAAGAGGGTTTTTTTGGCAAGGAAGGGCCTTAACAGCTGTGTAATAAACACAGCTTCAGAAGTTCTCTTCTGTTTCAGCTAAGAACAAATCAAAGTTTGGAAAGTCAATTTTGACAAGTAACATGTTATCTCTAGACCTGCCATTAACTTTGCTGAAAAACTGGTATGCACACAAAACAAACAACAAAGTAAATCATCATATCATCGGATTGATAAAGCAGCAAGCAATACTCCTAAAGAGTTATAATTCTGCATAGTAGGGATTTTGTTTTGTTAAAAAAAAAAAAAAAATTACCAGCAACCTTAAATGTTCCTTCCCTGATGGCATTATAGACTGATTTGCAGCAAAGACATTTCAGTACAGACTTAGTGTTTGTCATCTCTTTGTCTTGCATTTAATAGCGTTTCTTCAAATAAAAACAAACTGGCCTACACACAACACACAACACGCACACACACATATACACACACACACACAGAGAGAGAGAAGGAATCAGATTTTTCTTTCCTCCTGTAACATTTTGGGACAGTTAATGACTGGAAATTAGTGGAAAACGGAGGGGCCAGAACAGGAGAGAGATATAGTTTGTAAAAGCTGCCCTCCAACATTGGTACTGCTGTTCAATTCATCCTTGTGATCAATTTGGTTGTCTCTGGAACATCTGTTCACAAGCTGACAAATGATGAATCCCATCTCAGAATCCATAAGCAGAAAAACAGCAGTCTGATAAACAGCTAATAGAAGAAATATATGCACCTTTCATAACGAAGACAAATCACTCATTCTCACTAAGTGCTTCCAACAGGAACACTAATTCTGTATTTATTTGCAGAGCATATGTACTGTGTCCAAAGCAGTGCATTAAAAAATATCTCCAGCAGGCAATTGGTTTGATTACATTACTCTTCCCCAGTGTAACAACAGCTCTGAAACAATAACAATATTAAAAGAGCCTCTATGGAAAAAAAACACTTCAGCAATATTTTGTGGGGCTTAATTTTCTCATTTTACTGTGAAGTAGGGTGATTATTGTACTGAATATTTTTCTCCAGGAAATACCCAGAAAACACCGAGGTCACACAACAAAGGCTTCCATGCACTTTCTCTTAAAAACAGCAATTATTTTAATTAATAACTCCAAGAAAATACTGCAGGATTCTCTTTGGTTTAGACCTAGTCTGGTGATTTTCTTGACACCAGGGACACTAGGTAAATTGCAATGCTCTTCCCAAGCCAAATAACAGTCTTTTTTAAAGCTAGGACGTTGATGAATTGTTATTTGCCATGGCCTAAGCAAGCACAGCACACCGTATCTATTCCTCCTTCTGTTCTCTCAGGAATGATGAATGGAAAAATGAAGTAGGAAGTGCTGGAGGCCAGCCTGAGCTGAAAAATCTAGCAAATATAGGAGGATTGTTTTAATCATACTGTGAAAAAAAAGCAGCCCTGTATTATTCTTCTAGTTCTGTCCTCTGATTGCAAACATAGAGCATGGGAAATATTGTACTGCATTTCTCTGTCTGAAAATGGTTAGCACATTGAAAATAGCACAATCACCCTTCACTCTCTGACACAAAAAAAGGACTCCTTTAACACACGCAGTTTAAATCCTGACTTAGGAGTTATGACATGCTTGTAAAGTCAACAAAGATGCTGTACTGCACACAGATTCTTTAAAGTGCAAAGTAATATTTATCTCCTTTGGAGCAGCTGGACAACTTATATCCTAATACCATCCAGTGCCCACACCATACACATTCCACACCGTAATATTTACTCACAGATAACGGATAATAGAAAGTAATTATCAGATATGAAAGTTTTCATGAATTTACCAGGAATATTTATAAGATCCAATTAGCTGTTTCCCAGAAGGTGGACTGCACAGGCCACTAAGGATATGCACCCCTCTAATTCTAATGTGGATTCAGATAGACAGGCTTAGAGATGAGTTCAACATGCCATGAAGATGGGCCTGGAGAACCTCAAGGAGCAGACCCATGTGAAGTGCGTGATAGGTCCCACACATGGGTCAGGGCAATCTCTGGTATGAACACAGGCTGGAGGAGGAAGAGATTGAGAGCGGTCCTGCACAGAAGTTCTTGGGGATGCTGGTGGATAGAAAACTGAATATGAGCCAACAAGGTGCACCAGAAGCCAAGAAAGTCAACCTGGGCTGCATCACCAGCAGCATGGGCAGTAGGTTGAGGGAAGTGATTCTGCCCCTCTGCTCTGCTCTGCTCTGCTCTGCTCTGCTCTGCTCTGCTCTGCTCTGGTGAGATTCCACCTACTGTATAGAGTCCTGTGCTGGAACCCTCAGCACAGGAAAAATACGGACCTGATGAAGCAAGTCAAGAGGTGGACCCCAAAAAATCAGAAGAGTGAAGCCCTCTCGCTGTGAAAAAAAAAGGACCTGATAATGGTTGTTCAGCCTGGAGAATAAAATGCTCCTTTCTGAGACCTTATTGCAACCCTTCAATATTTAAAGGGAGTTTATAAGAAAGATAGGCAAAGGCTTCTTAGTAGAGCCTGTGATAGGACAATGGTTTGAAATTATAGGGAAATAAAAGGCAGATTCAGAGTAGATATAGGGAGAAATTATTTAAAAAGAGGGTGGTGAAACACTGGCAGAGATTTTCCAGAGGGACTGTGGATACCACATCCCTGGAAACATTCAAGTCAGATGGGGCTCTGCTCTAGATGAAAATGTTCCCAATCATTGCAGGGGACTTGGAGTAGATGACCTTTGAAAGTCCCTTGCAATCCAAACCACTCTTAAGATTCTCTGAGAGCAGAGAGACCACTGTTCAGCAGGCTGGTGGTGCTGTGTAGTCTGTGGGGAGCAATGATCTGCCTTGACCTAGTGTCTCTGCTTCACAGAGGCAAAACCCTGCAAGCACCACTTTGTTCATGCCGGATGGGCAAGTTTCTGCTGTGGTCAGAAATGCCTTCCAAGGTATGATCATTCATGGAGGAGCAGAAGATGTAAATTTTGCGTCACCAGTATCAAGAACTGTACGTCGTTCTGTGTTTTTGCTGAAGTAAGTGACCATGCAGTAAAGGCACGAGCCCTGGTATTTCTTGAGACATGGGACTATGGAAAATTCAAACTTCTTAGCTGCTGTAGTGGTTCAGAAGTGATACAGAAGTGGTTAGAGGCAATACAGAATTACATGAAGAAGTTCGTCAAGCCCAGTGACAAAACATGTAAGGTCCCCTATCAGCTGACACAACTTAGTAAATACAAGAACTAAGTTGGTGGTCGTCATCCATGCAGTCAGGTACCAATTCACAGGAGCAACCATTTCTTTTTATACAGTTCTAAGTACTGCTCATAGTCTTCTGTAAAGAAGTCAAGATGTAATATAATAAACTAATATAATAAACTTAGCTACCATATCCCTGATCCAAGTAAGTGCTTTGAAAGCCAGACAGGAAAGCTGTTCAGTAAGCTGAACCTTTTGTTTCAGTATTCGGGATCAATGTAGTCTGTGAATATAAAGTAGAATTCAAGAACTTCTCCTGCAGCTTCGTCTAATCCCACCAACCCACTTCAGAGGTACTTCTAGAAACATGTCAACAGTTGGTTAACTTTTAACAAACTTGGCTGTACACACAATTTTTGTAGGCATGCAAATAGTAAACCAGTTATTCCTGTTGTGACAGAAGTCACAGCTGCAAGCTGGGCATGCAGTTTTATAAAATTAAGTTCCAAAATCCTAACAGAATTGGGGTTTAGATGGCAGAGCAGTTATTAGATGCATTTAAAGAGTTTAGCACACAAGGAAACCATGAAATTCTTCAGAGTCTGCCTGTATATTTTAGCATTGATTACTGCCAACCACATAGTTCAGTGATCTTCCATAGCAACTTGAACATGACTTACTAAAGTTAATTCAAAGTTATTAAAACAGATGTGTATTGTGCTGCATAGTTACAGAGTTCTCTCTCATTACTATTATAACTGAAATTTCCATTACACAGATGATACTATGCTAAGATGGCATTGTTACTCTGCTTTTCTTCCAAGACCAACGTCCTGTCTATTCTTAGTCCTCAAATAAAATGGTTTCAAGGTTGTTTTGGTCTTCCCCTTGCCTGAGGTTAATATGGATTTTCCTCCAAGAATTTCCTGCACACGAATAAGTTTCTCAAAACTAAAAAAATTACTTTAAATGGAAAATAGGACTTCTACAGAACAATTCAATAATAAAATGTTTAAGAATTCCTGGAAGAATATAAGCTGGTTTTATTTCTTTTCTAAAACATGGAAGTTCAAGGTTGGTGTTGGTTTTTTTTTTTTTTAAAGTCAGATTTAAGGAAACACTACTCCCTTTACTGAAGAACAATGACAAGACAATGCTATTACTCAGGCTTTGGCTTAAAACACAAACAGCAAGGAGCGCCGTTCTCCTACCTCACTACATTTGTTACCACATTTCACTATGGTGGGATTCTGCTCCTGTGATCACTCTGCCACAAAGGCACCTCAAGTCATTACTCACTCTGTTAATCACTAATATGAATGGGGAAGAAGGGCCAGAGCCTTTTCACATTACAGTCTCATATTGCTCAAGGGGAAATAAATAATCCAAGTGTTGAAAGAGGATGAAATATAAAATGTCCTCTTTATAAACTTAACTTAAAGGTAAAGCTGTCATTTGTTTCTAAACCTTGGCTACCCATGCAGACTGCATTTTCCATAGTCCTTTGTACTTACAGAGCAATTGCTACTATTTCCATCATTTTCCAAAGCCTATAAATATATGGAAATACTTAAATACAATTGTGTCAAATTTAAGCACTGTGGTTTCCCCAACTTTAGCATCATTGCTCACACAAGTCCAAGCAGTAAAGTTTGACCATAAGAAGCCAATTCAGTTACAAGTACAAAATGAGTTTATTTTCTCCATGCTACAGAAATGTAAAGAGCTTCTTCCTCTTTGTCTTCCAAATTAACAAGCTAAAGGAAAATGTTTTAATGGTAAAAGCATTGAGCTTGCATCTCCATTCCATACATTTACAGCACAGTTTTCTTGCCTCCTTTGTAGCCTAGTACTTCTGTTTTCATCTGTTCTACTGGGCAATGTAAAAACCACTGTGCGGTCCAATACCCCTGTTTCAGGGAGAAAATTCTCACAGCTGTCCAGGAGGTAAGAAATTACATTTCTTTTACAATAAGAGAAACTAATATATTGCATCAATTTCATTCAGGGAGAATTGAAAACAGACTCTCATGTTCCTGAAGGACAAGCCCAAGACCCCTGCCCACTACCTTTCAGAATAATCACAACAAACTAATCTATAAACCCACAGCTTAAACCATGAACAGGGAGAGCCTCAAGTTCCTGCCAGACAATACATCTATCCATTTTCCCTACAGCTCACAGAAACCCTTATTGTTACCAGCAATGTTTTCCTCTTTTTATTGTGTAGCCAAAAGTTGCTCCTTCAGTACAAATTAATAGCACACTTGGGATAGGAAGGCCTTTGGGAGACCATTATAGGATTTCAACACCATTTATGTCATCACCATGTGGCACCTTCTTCACAAAAGGGTAGGGCAGCAGGTTGTGCCCGTGTTCTTGGACAACTGTAATGCTGCAGATTTCATTTGTATACCGAGATAGAGGAAACACTTGCCTTTATTGGCTTTAAAAAAGGTCAGTGTTTGATTTAATAAATGCCCTGCCAAGAAAGCAGACTCCATTCTCAAAGGTTTAACACTAGTACTCACTGGGTGGCTGGGTGTCTCAGAGATTGCTAGCAAGCTACAAAGACTTTAACATCTGTGGACTTCCCCAGTTTGAAACCAGCCCAATTCAGCCGTTTCTATACTTAGCAGTCTCTGTAAATACATGAGAGATGAGTTTGGCAAGCCTCTGTTCCAGCTCTGCATTACAAACTCATCACAGTGGCCTTTAAATACAGAGATTAAAAACACACCTATAGGGAAATGCACATTTTAAATTCAAGTTAATAAACCTGTCTTCCTGTGTCTGTAAAACATGTGTAGTTCTGTTGCTTAATATCCAAACCCTTGCCTGTTCAAGCAGTGCTATTGACTTACTTCGGAGCAACCACTCATATGGGTTCAGTCATTCATACACATCATGCTAAAACATTTGCATGATGAGGCTAAAGTGACTAAACGTGAAGCAGACTGTCAAAACAATAATTTCAAACTCAAGTGCATAACACTGCATGCAACTGTATATAAAGCTGAAAGGAAAGCCTTGCAATCTCAAAGAAAATAGATTTAATAAATGCTATAGCAATAATAACATCAGCAACCACACAAGCACAGTACTTTCTAATTTTCAGAACATCACAGAAACAACAAATCATACTGATCAGAGATAGCACCTATGTGTGGTAGGTATTTGTTCAGAAGTCCTTTCAGTGCAAGGGTTACAGTCTCATTTTTTCCAAGCAGATTATGGCCCATATTCATGTATTCAAATTATGCACAGATGCCACCCTTTTGTCCCTGCCCTCACGAATCTTGAAAACAAATAACTAACAAATAATGTATTCATTACAGTAGCAGTGTTGTAATCACTCCAATCCATCTAAAAAAGCAACAAACCCAGAATCAAATGTATGTGCTGGTTTAACCTTCATAAATACTTTTTTCAAGTGTTATTTCTTCAGTAATATTTCATGTCCCAAGGATGATTCATCCTCCTCTAAAAAAATTAAAAATCAAGATAGACTTTACCAACGAAAAACAATGACATTCTGTATGTGCTCAAATATAATTGCACTGATGCAGTATTTTAACTCAGCTCTCTGTGCCACATCTGAGACATGGCTCCTGGTTGTCTGCCCTAACAGTCAGGCTGTTACCAGCATGCAAGATGTGTGTGCTCCCTCTGTTGGCTGTCTTGCTCTTTGGTAGGGAAAAAAATCGCATAAAAGGGAAAAAAAGCCTTACTGGGAGGGAAAGCTATTTTAAGTTTTTGGCTAGGACATGAAAAATTATCTCCTACGAAAGGGATAATGAATTTAGAAAGAGAGAAAATACACAAATAACTAAATGGCTGAACTTCACCCAGCACTTGACCAGACCTTAAATTTTCCTAGCACAATATATGGTCTCAGAGTTTTCTCTATGTAATTAATTGGTGACATGTATTACTAACACCATCAGGTTTAGGCATGCAAAAAAGTATTCAGATGTCAAAGTACTGGTATATCAAAGCACAAAAACCAATATGAAAAACCATGCAGCTGCTTATTTGCTTGCAAATGCCGAAGTTAAGCCAAAAAAGCAGATTTGGGAAAATATCGGACTATCTGTGCATATTCACAGTTTTTCAATCCAAGAAATCTAAATCAAAATTTCAAATTCTTTAACAAAAATCCTTTTAAAAGGTTCTAAAATAATTCATACTTAGTAGAAGTGAACACCAACAGCTATTTCATTCAGCAACACAAATCAAGCAATTATTCTGGCTTGGTAATTGCAAAGACTCAAAGTGGTGATATTGGTCATAGCACTGCCTACACAGTACTTTCGACAAGTAATTAGCTAGTATGATGTCAGGAATTCAGACCTCTTTACTCAGTAACACCATCAAACAACTCTATTGCAAGCACACAAGAAATGCCGGCACATCTCCCGGCAAGACTCTTCACCCAGGAGCTTCTGAACCCAGCAGAGTTCTCCAGCAGGGGAAAAATAATAAAACAGGGAAAGACTACACAGGGCCCTCCTGTGAGAATAAACAGGGCTCTCTTGCAAAGCCACAAGTTGTTAAACAAAAACATATTAGGTAACTAGAAGGTTTAGTGAGCCAGTGACTTATTAGTCAACACAGGGGTGTGTGGCTGGCTGGAATTCCCAAATCAGATTGTCTGCCAGACAGTCAATTCCATTACACTGCTCTGACAAAACCTGCAAAACCTTCAGACAGCTATCCTCCTGCAACGTCTGGAAGGACATCCAGCAAGCAGATCTGTGTTTTCAAGATTCGTGATCCAGGAGCAGAGGTCTATTCTGTTTTAGCTTTCTAGTTTCATTGTGACTTCTTTGTTTCTCTAACCCACCATAAACTGAACACCAGCCTGCAGAGTTGCAGTGGGTTACCAGTTGACATCCTTGACAGAAAAATAAAGGCGCCGCTTAGACCATTATTGCAACATTGTACTTAAAAGCTTTAAATCTTCCTCCACTATATTATCAGGCTCCATCCTCATTAGATATTGTGGCTGCAGCACACAATACTGTTTAAAATACAGTGAAACCAAGCTATAGTTTTTGCCTGCTGAGGAACTGGTGAGTGCAGAGCATTGCTGAGGAGTGGATATGAAACATGAATGTATTTCTCTCTCGATAGCAATGAAGTGACGATATCTTGGTCTTTGTATTGCACAAAAAAATGTTACTAGATCCTTGCTAAGATTAATGGTTAGAAAAAAGCTTGTCCTCACTCTGTAACCTACAGAGGTGAAGATCATGCATGCTCTTGACACTAATCAAGTTAAGGCATTCTCTCACCTTCCTTTTTTCTTTTTTTTTTCTTTCTTTTTTTTTTTTTTTTTTTCCCTGAAAGAAGGAAATAAAAACACTCTATTCTGTTTTATCCTGATTAGTCCTGATCATGTGAATACTCCTCTGCCTCCATCAGGACTCAGAAAATAATAGCTGCACAATTTTTGCTCTATGGGGCCCAAGCCTGGGTTTATAGTGTAAAATCCTGATATTGGTCAACTCTTTACATACCAAAATGGATGAGCATTCTCTTTAGCAGAACTTTCAGTCCACATCACTCTGCCAAAGGATACAGCTCAAGGGCAATATAAAGCATCTCTGTAACTTTTCTTTCAAAAGTGTTCTGCCCGTGGCACTGAAGAACCTTACAGGAATCTGAGCTCAGGACACATCTTTCTTGAAAAGATTTTGGGCAATGATGGCAGAAGACAAGAAAAACCCTAAATCCTAAAACTCTAGGACTAGAATAACAAATACATTGTAACTGCCACTTATTTCTGTCTTCTTCTAAGCTCTGATTTTCATATCTGCATATTTCTTGAAGAAACATAAACACAGAATTAATATTAACACTAAGCACTTTAGACAACAAATAGAGAAAGTAAACACAACCATCTAGGCCTCCACCCATGTTGTGTGCCATACTGAGAAGTTTTTAGCTACAAAGATAGAAAAAGATCCCAAAGAGTTTGCCAGCTAAGAGAGTAGTCCATCAAATACTCAGAAAAAATAGCATACAAATAATGTGCATGACAGTAATTTTGAATCTGAGATTCAAATTATTATTATGATTCAAATTACATTAGCCAGTGAATAGCTCCCCTCCAAGAATTCCTGTATTTTATTAAAGAAGTGACATAATTCAGCAACATTGCTTGCAATAGGGAAGAGGATATGAGAAGGTCAAATGTAGCTGTGTGGTGGTTATGCTCCATGGAGTTGTAATAAGAAGCATCAATGTACTTGTTTACAAAGATTTATTAAATCTAATGTGACTAGGTACTTATAATGGTGGCTTAAAGCATATTTAAAAAGAAGGGTAGAAATATGGGCTCAGTGTCACCTGTACTTTTCAGAAAATACATACACCATGAATTGTTAAGACTCCTTAATCCAAAACTAGTAGCAATCTGTGGTATTGCTGATGTACTCCTTCTGTGACTAAATACAGAGTAAGTGCCTCTCAAGGATTTCATCAGCATGAATTAAATAACTTAAAGAATAGAAAGAATATTTTCTCTCAAAGTGGGGCAAGTAAATTATTAAAAAGAAGTTTTTTTAAAACAACTCCTCACTGAATAAGGTTTCTGTAGTGATCTCTGCAGTATAATGAGTACAATTACTGAGAGAGAATGTTAGTAGTATTTTAGCTCAAACATAAACAGCAAAGATAGTTGCTGATACATCTGGAAAGCCCATTATCCTTTAGAAAAGAAACTTATTTAAATTTTGAACTTCAAAATACAAAAGTCCAGAATGCCTTAAAATGGAAATGCACATATATATATCTTACCTCAACGTACATTTTGAAATTGACAAGATAAGTAGACAAGCTTTTGATATAATGTATTCAGATTGGTTCTAGTCACTAACCAATTACCACGAAGCACTGTGAGATACCAAAAAAACCCAAACAAACAAACAAAAAAATCTGAAAGGCGCTATGTAAAATTTACTTCAAATTCCACAGATACCTGCCATTAAGGTTTAAGTGCCCTGAACTTAAATTAAAAAAAAAATTCTTACATTGTGAAACAAATGACAGTAGAAATCTATCTATTCATAAGAAATCTATCATGTCATAAGAAATATTTGCATAATGGGCAACAGGAGAGCATAGGGTACTCAGCTCATATATAGCATTAGTCCCTATGATACTGGCCAGCTTTATTACAGCAGCACTAAGAAGTCTTACTGCAGAACAACATCCCTCTGACTTAGAGAGCATACCTGTGCATACCTGTTCTATCTCAGGATCTAGCAGACACAAACATACTTTTATAAATACTAGAATCATTGTCAGCTAACAAAAATATAATATACAAATACATATCACCATACAAATGCAAGTCATTGTAAAAGGACATTTCAGTTTTAACTACAGTAAAAATATAAAATAATAAGTATAATAATAGAATAAGTCACCCCTCAAGCCATAAAAAAATTATTTTTCATCTGATAGCTACCACATGATTATATAACTGATACATTTTTTTCTAACCATACTGAAAAAAATAAAGCCAAACAAAAAACATAAACAAAACACCAAGCAAAAACAACAAAAACTAAACAAACCTTTCAGAATAAGTGAACCAAATTTTTATGTTTAAACAAAGGAATTTGAAATAAATATTCTCCTTTCCTGCACTTGAGACCATGCTGGACTATTTTAGTAGCTATTTATGCCTTTACTACAAAGAACACTTGACTTAGAAAACAGATTCACAATCCCTTTGAACTGGCATGGATCCACACTGCTGCTAACAGATGTTTCTGCTGACACAAAGAAGAGGTAATGAGAAGCGAGAAGATGGCAGAAGAGCAGATAGCTTTTTGCAGTAACAACAAGACTTTGCAGATGGAATAGGTATCAGTTTTCCATAATTTTTTATTAGTCTACCTAGGGAACAGAAATTATAGTTCTTCAGTGATCAAGATTAGTATTTTATGCCTTTAATGTACCATCAGGTTTTCGCCATGGTTTTCTGAGTTCTGGTTTCTCAGCAAGTGATAAGAAGACTAGTAAGAGCTTGTGATGAGTGTTCCAAAAAAATATATGTGGATAGAAAACACAGCTGTCAACAGCCTTAAGTATGAGCTCAGTCAACAACTTGTTTTGGTGACAGAAATATCCAATTGTTACCATACTGCTAACTACATCTCAGTCAGTGACAAAAGCAGACTTTCCCTATTTCAACTCATGTATTTCTCCCTAAAACAATGCTAGATTTGAATTTGGGATAAAAGAAATTCTGTACCTACATAGGTGATGGTTCATGACATGGTTTCAGATATCTGTGTCTTTCAGTTAGTTCTGGAGTAACTGCAAGGCACGAATCTTTAGCATATTCAGAATTACAGAAAACAGTGATGCTCACTTGGTCATACAGTACCATCCACAAGCTAATTTCAGACAGAGATTAAAAAAAGACACAAATATTCTAAATGACATATGTGAGCAAGAAAGCACCAAGTCTCTGCAATTCTTTTATCTACTTCCTCCTTTCTCATGACTTCCTAAAGGGTGCTTCTTGAATATCAAATTATGAATATGATAGGGACAGCAAGTAATGTGAGACAGCCATTTGTTTAGCAGGGCTAACCCCAAGCCACTAGTGCTTGCACAAGCTGTTAAGCCCTGTCATTATACCAGAGCTTTCCAGAGGCCAAGTGCAGAAGGGTCATCTCTCTGAGAAATTGTATACTCTTTACTTCGTGTTTTGCTCTCTGGGGTTAGCTGTAATGTGACCTTCAGAATGACTTGAAGCTCGAGGTTGGAAAAGTACAGATGCTGCAGCAGATCTGAAGAGCAGCAATGGTGTGAGAGGAGTTCCAAGGCAAAGCCACGAAAACGACCATGATGCTGCAGGGCAGACTGGAGGCACCCTCAGCCCCCGCCGTGTGCCGCAGGCTGTGTGCTTTCTATGCACAGAAAAGGAAAGAAGGAAAAAAAGTACATGCGATGCAAAAAAGAAATACTATGAGGATTTAAGAAAGAAAACAATACAAAGCCTGCAGCTCAAGAACTCAGACTGCACACTAGAAATTACTTTCCATTTAGCTAGGATATTCTGGCGATCAGACAAAACCAGAAAAAAGTATGCACACTTGATGTTTTGTATTTATTATAATCTTTATGTAAATGTCATGGTATCTTTAATTTTCTTTGCTAATACAATTTCTGGCCTTCCACAGTGAAGTCTGTGTTTGTCAAAAGTACAATTTTTCCATTAGACAAGATTTTTTAGCATCTCAGGGTAAATGTTTAAACAAAAGATTAGGGAAAACATCATTCGATTGCAGTTTGTGAAGAGGCAAACACTATGCTTTTAACACACCCTTCAAAATGTCTTTTAGCTACCATTTCAGTTTATGTTCACTGTTATCATAAACTATAAATATAAAAATTATGTGTATGTTCTTACTGGTAGGTATGTGTCTGCTTTCATGCACAAAATTCTGTTTCTATTTCTAAATAGAAACTGCTTCTGCTCCAAAGAATTTGTACTCCAAGAATCCCAAGAAACAAAGGCCTCAAAAGTTCTCCATCTATCATCCCTTTATGTCCAAGGGTCTTGAGGAGTAGGGAGGAAAAGGACATCAATACCCTTCTCTTTAGACTCAGCATTACAAGCATGCCCAAAGAAATACAGTCATTATTCTTGCCAGTATTCTCAAGCAAACTTGGTTGTGGGGTGTTTTGGGTTTTCTTTCCCTCTCCTAAATTATAAAAGGATATTGTTTCAAAATTGCATCAGTTTTCAGATAGGAGAAATAAAAGAGAAAAAGAAAGAAAATACCAGAATACATAATATTGTCCAATTCATGGACAAATTTTAAGGAAATTTTATGCACAAATAGGCATGGAGCTAAAACTTAATTATAAATTACACAGAACAATTCCTATCTAAGAATCCTGAGGTTTACAAAAGAAAAGGTTATCCCAAAGTCTAATAAAACATTATGCCTGAATGTCCCTTTCTCACACACCAAAGGGTACTGCTATTGTTCCCCAGCAAGGCAGACAGCTGGCACTGAACTCAGAGCGCCAGCACGGCTGCAGCCAGCAACTCATTTACGACCCCAGCATCAGTCAGTCAAAGCAGATAATTTAGCAGAAAACCTCCCAGGCTGGTAGTCCTCCCATCCCTCACTCCCCCCACATGGCAGTAGACAGGTCTGGTCAGGCTGCACAATCCCCAGCCTTCAAAAGCCCAACATTTTTCATGTTCATTTGAGAGGTTCTTTCCTCGGATTCAAAGTGCTTTCACAAACGTGTTAGTGGGTGAGAGCTTTCTATTCTCACACTAGATGTGATTAATTTGTGACATTCACGTGGCTAGTTCGGCACAGACAATGGGAATGGACTGGCTCACACCCCATCTACAAGCAATTTGTGCCACAGAAGTTCAGACTTTAAGAAAAAAGGCTTTGACAGTAGCTAGTTTCCTGCTTGTTATGGATGGTGCTGAGTGAAACAAAATCAAGTATTTCTGCAAAAAGAAAGAAGGTAGCTCTATTACCAATAGCACAATTATTATTAGAATAGACCTAATAGAGACAGAACAACCTTTTTTTCATTCCTGCACAGATGACAACAAAACACATTAAAAAAGCAAAACCTGATTTGTAGATTTTGTTTGATTCATCCAGCAAAGAGTACACACTAAGAAAGCAGGGACAGGAAACCTGAATAAAAATAGGTTTAACCCAGATACTCAGATCTCCCTCTTCCATTTACACTTACATGTGCAGAAGGGCATAGTAAAATAGCAAGAGAGATATTTTTTGAATCCTCTTCTCTTGGTATATTATTCTAGCTAAAGCCCTCAATGACAGTTCTATGCAGTCCTGCAATCAATCTCAGGGCTTATGTTTGATGGACTAAGATAGTAAGAACTCACAAGCGTTTGCTGTTCATCTCTATCAAAGAATACTTGAACTTTCTTTATTCCAGTTTACCTTCTATACAGACAAGCGTTGAAGATCACCTCTCAGCCCTCCCAAATAAGCTCACTTGTACCATACATCAGAAAGACAGCACTGACTCAAATCCATACATAGATACATAGATAAAAGAGTGTGCTGGACTGAGATTTTATCTCCTATATATACACATTGGCTGGCCTGTCGAAACACATTATCAGATGCATAGGGTAAACATGCAGATTCAACCTGCACCAAAAAAAGTAGTGTTATTCTCAGTGTTATTCACAAAGCAGCATCTTTCAGTTCTTCTGAATGTCTAACATAAGCTAAGGTACAGCAGTCTCAGACCACGCTGCCTATCCTTATTAGAAGTATTTAATTGTTTGCTGCCTCTCTGGAAAGACTTAAGAGAAAATTGAAAGGTACAAAACAGGAAAACTAAAAATGAGTAATGGATGTCTACTTAACCATACATCCGCATGTGCTTAAAACTAAATGGACCAAATAGCAAAGAAGGAGCTGGTGTATTCCAAAATGCAATATCAGTAAATGGAAGGTCCTCTTAATTTCTATCAATTAACCCAGTACCTTAAAGTCAGCAATTACATACAGAAGCATGCCCTGCAGTGGCCTTGAATTTGTTTCATAGCCAAAGCATATAATTAGTCCTGATTAATATCCCGCATTGCACATCAACAGTATCAGCAAACCTGAATGATCTACACTGCTGCTGCCACAGGAAGCTTTAGTTGTCTGATCAGCGCCTTTATCAAAGCACTCTGCCCAAATGAGATTGAGGGCTGATTTGGCACCCACACTGCCTGATTTATTAAGAGAGGAACTGTGCTGCCTTCCATGTAATCATATTAATCCCTTGCATCAACTAATTAAAACACAAGGAAAGATTTTACTTATGTGTGAGCAATTACAAGAAGTTCCTGGTTGACATCCAAATGGATTCATGACATTAATTTGTGAACAACAAGGCCTTGTGTATTAGGGAATTTTAACAGGTGAGTTTACATACAGTATGCACATTTTCATTAATTGTGAGCACATTAAAAAGCAATAGGTGTGAACCTTACCTAAACCAAAGATTATTCACAAGACTGCTTCTAAGGAAAAACAATTAAAGCAGAATAAATTTCCAAGGATATACATAAAAATTTACCCAAAAAAGCCCCTCTGCAAGACTAGTTAATTTTCTGCATGTAACTTCATGAAGCGTGTAACTTCAACTGCTTCAGTAGAATATACATTTTGCTAACATTAACTTCTTGGATTAGATTTGTCTGTAAGTGAAAGTGAGTGACTAATGGTAGAACTGGTAGCAGCTGTTACTGGGGATCACTCCCAGCTAAAGTGGTCTGTGCAAAAAGCTTCATCAAAAGCTGTGCAACCTGCTGTGTGGCTTCTGTTCCTCTGGTTTGCCTCAGTCAGAATGGGAAACGCTCCAGCATGAGGGATGCAAATAATCCGACATGGGGGTGGCACACGAGAACCCACAGGGTCATTCAAACCAAGGCACTCAGAGATAAAGCAACACACTGTGGTTACAAGCTTGAAGTGCACCATCAGTGAATACTTCACTGCGCAGATGGCTTGCTGTCTGGGTACAGCATAATGCATCTAAAGCAAATAAAACAGATCTTTTTCTTTCTTTCTTTTCCTTTTCTTGTATTTTTATTGTTTATTTATTGTTTTTATTGTTATTAACATTTTGGAGGGATGATACTGAATTATGCCACCCACCTTACAAACTGCCAATTAAAACGTAACAGCAAACAAATGTATGTCAGCACTTTGCTTTCTGAGTAAAATCATACCACAATTGATAATCCACATTCCCCTCCACACTACAATGGGATTCTCCTGTTAGAATTTCTAGCATGTTTAAAAAGCAGGAGCTGTCAATAATTCTCACACTGACAAGGGAGTGTACATTCGCCCTTGTGTGTGGAGGAATATACAACAGAGGTACAAGCTTCCTTTACTCCTGAGAAATGAAAGGCTTGACATATTTTAGCAACTACATAATATAACTTGGGAGTATTACTGTCTGAAAAGCAATGGTTGTTCCCTAAAAATGATATTTATTATTCATACACAGCATTCTCCCCACAGCACAGCAAAATCTCAGTGAGAGCAGTACCATAGAAAACCTAGCTAAGGAAATGTATTTTGAAGAGACATAGAGTACTAAATATTATAAATAAAGTAAAATTCCCTGACTTCTGTCAGGAGCATAGCAGTGTCTTTGGGGAGGGCAAGGAGCAGAGGTGTTGCTGGAGTTGGGGTTGGAAAGGGGAGGAAGAGAGGGAGAAGGGGTGAGAAATATGGAGAAAAAATCTAGAACTGTTTCAGTGCAGACTAATTTAGTAAAATGAGAGACATTTAAGTGGATTGTGTGAACTCCTCCTCTCTCTGCTGATCTGGTACCCTTCCCACATCTGTCTTTAATTGCCCAGGGCACCTCCTGCTGTCTTCCTCAACACCGGCACTCTGCCTTGCCAAGAAATCCTTAACCTGATCTGCTGTGTCCTGATCAACTGTACCACTACAAGATCTCACCAAGAGATAGAAGAAAAGAAAAAGGCTCAGTAAGAAAACAGACTTTAAGCTGCAGTACTGTTCCAGCCCCAGTTCTCTGCAACCTAAGCTGGCAGCAGCAAGTGGTTACAGTCCCACAGGAGAGCAGAGCCATAGTACTGAGACAAATACACGTTTCCTTAACTGTAAATTATGAGCAAATGCTGAAATTTTGTAGGCAAATATACATGAGATGCAGTCATGAAATAATTTTACATCCTGCTAGACAATTTTAGAGCACATTATTTGGAGTTTTTGTAGTACAAAGGACTCTGAACATGAGTTCTGTATCTTACTGTCCCTTCCATCACACTCCCTATTCTTCATTCCACCTTCACACTTAATTCAATCCTCCCTTTTGACATTGTTTTGTGAACTGGGGTTTGACAAAGGTATTTCGTAGCAACAGTTTTGTGCAGCACCATAGTGAGGCCTCTTTTATCAGTGCCTCTGTACTACCTCAGGGTTTTGACAGAAAATCCTATGTAACACAGGCAGTGAGCTTGTCTGCCAGCACATTCCCACCATCATCAATTGGAAACGCCGACTTAAGAAAATCCACCAGTACGTTCCACTTGGCTCTGCCCACTCCGACAGCAATGCCAGTGCTGGAAACAAGCACCAGGCAACTTACTCTGAGAGCTGCTACTGCCAGCCCTGAACGTTTCCCCTGTTTTAACTACGTTACTTCAAATGTGCTACACCAGGTAGCAGGGGCAGGGGAAAAGCCTCCAGTCCATACCCTGTGGGAGAACATGTCCCAGGGTAAGGAGCTGCTGGAGGGTCTGCAAACCTTTGCCCTATGACTGCTCTCCCCCACTTTCTCAAAGAGAAAGTGGAATCCACAAGTGAGTGGAGTCATAATGACTAAAGCAAACAAGAAATCATAACAACCATTAGTTTGTCTGTCCTTGGCTTATTGTTCTGCTTTAGGTAAGGTATTAATCATGTGGGGAGTGGGAAAGGGAAGAAGAAAGTAGTAGTGAAAGCAACTATGCTATTCTCTTGCATTCACTTACCTTCTGGCACAATATTCTGGATGCAAAGTTCCTGGCAATACGACATTATGGTTTCCTTCTATTTGGCGATTATTCTCAGCATGTAGCATTAAAGTCAGCTTTCTATAATAACAAGTCTAAGAGTTTCACTGGTGAAATGTGACTATCAAAAGTTTTAAAACAGAGCACATGGTTTCTCTTTTTTTTTTTTTTTTTTTTTTTTTTTGAGAATCAGAGAAAAGCTGTGAAAAAATTCGGAAAAAAAAATCAATATATATCAACTTTGGTAGCAGCAGCTGTTGGCAAGTGTACCTTCTTTGAATAAAGCTGTCAATATAGCTAAGAGCTTAAGGGCTATTTTTGAGGCAGTTACCTCCCTGTACTAAAAATTAATGACTATAAACATTCTTTGTTTCTGCCCCATCCCCACACTCCTGTGTTTTCCTGTGGTAATGAGCAGAGTCAAGCTATCACTCTTATGTGCATGTTGTGAGCACAAAGAAGGGGAGTGTGATACCATGGCAAAACTACTCCCCTCAGGCCTACCTCTTTATAAAACAAACAAACAAAAAGCAACAGCAAACACCACACTAAATCCTTCTGATGGCGGGGGGGAAAGGAAATCTTAATTTGATTGATTGTGCTTAAGGCTGTGGAGAAGACATCCACACATAACTACCACACTGCATCCTGGCATGCATCCAGAATTTGAAGCGCCAGAATTATATATGGTGGCATGTGTCAGGCCATTTCACTGCACCTAACAGTTGTCTCCAGCTTCATTTCAAACTAATTAGCTGCAAAAGTCACTTGAGAAAATTCTCCCCTTCATGGGGATTTCACATTAAGGGCTCTAAAAGACATCATCACCTATTATAGAACTGAGGAACGTGGAAAGACTAAGAAATGCTGCACTAAAATGAGATGATCAATGTTTACTACAGATCAGTCAACACTATTAAGTACTAATAGGGCAGAATCAAAATTAAGAAAAAAAAAGGAGAATAAAAAAAGAAAAACTCAATAAATTAGTCTGGCCAATGACAAACCTCATGGGTTTAACTTGATATGCCATTAATATGAAAAGAATTTGACAGTTTACATAAGGGATGTGACCTGGTGCCAACAACCTCTGGCTTCTACATTTTCCAGATGGCAAGAGATTAGGCTAAAGTCTTTATTCTCACAAGAAGATTTTTTTCCTCCATGGAAAAACTATAAAGGACAATTCTGTTCCAAATTTCAAGTCTCTTTCACAAATGTCTACTCAATTCCAGGCCTTAACTAATGTCCATTAAAAGAAGTCTTTGGGTTTGAAGTAGTGAAGAATAAAAAGAACAAAGAAGAATTAGGGAAAAAAAAAGACTAAGGCAAACCTAAATTTAATGCTAGTCTTTAAAAGATATATTGACAAAAGCAGTGGGGGAAAGTTTGGACTACCATTAACTTACAGGAAAAGGTTGGCAATTTTCAATTGTGGATGTGAATGCCTACTTGAGTTTGATCTTGATGGACTTAAAACAGGGAAAAAGTTTAAAAAAGCCTCCTTACATATTCAAAAATGCAGTTTTGTTAAATTCAGTATGCACCATTTTTCTCACTTTGATTTATACCACCATTGACAAAGACTTTGAAGGGCACTCCTGTTTAATATGGTAAAGAGCCACAGCACAGGGCATTGTCTCTGCTTTGCAAACGTTAATATGAAAAATCATCCCTTGACAAAGCATGACACTGTTTTCCATTAATCCCTGAAATACAGCAAAGAGGGAAACTGGAGCCTTTCATTGCCTCTCATCCAGGGAAAGACATGGATGATTAATCAAAGTGGTCCATAAGGTGAAAATATATTGTGTGAAATGTAACTTTTGCAGACAGAAATTCATAACTGATCAATCAGGCTAAACATTAAAAAAAAAATCAAAACATATTTTTCAGTGTCCAAGGTATCAAAAAAGTCATCTGTGAGAGTTGTTCACTTCTCTCTTCAACCATCAAAAAGTATTACCTCATTTTTTGCTTTAGTGGCATCACCATAGTAACCCTTCCCCTGCAAGAAATATTCCCCAAAGGCCACCACCCCCTCCAGCACATGCCTTCAAGACCTCGTATCTTTGTGCCTTATAAATTGACTCAGTCCCTGAAGACTCACAGTAAATTCAAGTGCTGAACACACACCAAACCTCAGCCATTAAAGGATCATCTCCAAATCTAAGCTTAACAAGTGCTCTACACAAACCAGATTTTAAAGTGATCAACATTTTGGCTCAGTCCAAAATGTGGAGAAACAGAGCAGCTATTACCAAGACATTGTTTCCTTAACTAACCCCCTCTTGCCTCTCACTATTAGTAACTCATTTTACACATGATCATCTTTCATTTCCCAACATTTAGACTGGTAAAGATAAATTTATAGTACTTTCTGCATTACAATTGTGTCATTCAGATTCACAGACTAGAAAAGTCCAGCAAACAAATAACTTCAGAATGTTATTTAAGGAAGTGAGCCAAGATTACGTCATTGCTCCAGGTTTTCCTCAGTGGTCTAGGGGAAAAGATGGATAATATACCCAGTAATCACTTTATAGGCTTCCTTTGCAAGGAGTAAATGATACAGTTTTGTTTGTAAAATATTTTGAGGAATGGTCAAACCCTAGAATTAATATCAGGGCTCAGGGATGTAAAAATATCTGCCATAAAGTGTTCTCTTATTAAAGACAGTAAAGGTGTTTTTAGCCAAGTTATTTTACCATTTTGCACCAGTTCTGAAAGCTGTGCTTATCAAATTAGATAAATAAGGGGTTTGACACACTGATAAACAACATTTCAGTCCCACACTTGGGCAGCCTGGGGCTACACTGCAGCAGGACAGGAGAGTTAATTCTTCCAAAGACTTTTCCCCACATTCTCACGAGCAGAGAGCTGCTATGTACCAATTAACAGGAGTAAATCAGTTTCATAGGATTCAGAAATAAACTTTTTCTTTGCCCATGCTGTTGCTTCAGATGACAGGACACTGCTACTCTCACTGCACACATGACACCTCCTCTGCTTCCTCAATGCAGCCTGGTATCACCCTAGTAAACCATGGCAGGTTTGTACACCTTTACTGGTAGTATTTTGTTTTAAACTCAGATAATGGGAACCAAAGCTTGATCATTTATTCAAAATACTCATTACCTGTACCTGTAGCTGAAGGCAGCAGAACCTTCTGTAAGAATATCAAAATACTCTTGTTGTTGCTTGTGAAAAGCAACTGGCAGAGCACTCCTTTCAACTTGATAACCTTTAGCTAAAAGCATATAATGATGCTTTTGATATTTCTCAGATTCTCAGAGACGATTATATTCGGTCAACAAACAAGGAAAATTTAGAAGAAGGTGAATTCAGCACAGCAGAGGATGGAAGAAAGCCATGAAGATCTAACTACCTTTTAATGTTCAACTTATGTTGGCAGCTTCTTTTTCTGCCCAATATTTCTGAATGTCCTTTGAAAAGACAAATTTCTTTAGATTCTTATGAAGACTTGCCTCCTTCTCTATAAATAGTCTACTTTCCTTAAGTTCTTCCCCTTTTCCTTCTCATGTATCCCTCAGTTTCCATATATATATATATACATACACACAGTTTTGGTTTTTCTTTAGCTACACTGTACAGCACTTTCACTCTGTTCTCTAATTCATGACTGTTTATTTCACATTTTCCAGACATATTCAGCAGAGAACTGAAAAACCAGAAGACAAGGAGTCTGAATTACTGTATGTCTGTTAGGAATTTTATAGGGAGAAAAGATCTGATATTTGACTGCTATTGAAGGAGTACTAGATTCTAGAGATGAACGAGAGAGCTGGAAATTCCTTACATATATTTTGCTTTTCAGTTGCAAAAAGCTCAAAAAGCTATTCTCTTTTAGGATTGAATCAGAAGGTTCTGTCTTGACAGGAAGAGTTGAAGATCAGTTTGTAAAAACAAAACAAAACAACAAAAAACCAAACCAAACAAAAAACCCACAAACAAACAAACCCCAAAATAGCAACAACAGCAAAAACAACCAAGCCACAAACTAAAGTTTTAACAAGAACCGTGCTAGTACAGTATAGCATAGCATAGCATAGCATAGCATAGCATAGCATAGCATAGCATAGCATAGCATAGTATAACAAACAAACCTGATAACTCAGTTTATCAATGTGATTAATAGTGCACTCTGTCATGCATGATACAAACACAAGTCCTACGCAGTCTAGAAAGCAGTGCACAAATTATCAGTAACAACTAATTAAAAATAAGTAATCTTAAAAGTAGCAAACCTCAATTTTTCTTTGGTAGTTTGTGATGCTCCTTTTAAAAGCCAGTTTATGAGAATCTAAACCAAAATTCAATTTTTCTTTGGAGGGAAAGGCAAAGGAAAACATCTTTATAGTACTGGTAACACACTGAAAGAGGAATATCATTATATATATCCTTGCAATTTTGTATCCACTGGGTGAGATACCTACGCAGTGTACCTTGCAGATGTATAATTCTCGTCCTCTAATCAAAATGAGACTGAACAGCTACAAGAGCAACAAAAAACCAGAAAGTATATTTGGACACCATTCTTGGTTTGTGTTCTTCTTCTCTATGCCAGTAGATGACATTTTCCCCAGATGGTATGCTAAATTGTGTCCACAGATCAAAAAGACCACAGGCCAACCAAACAGGTTTTCACCTTTCATTGCCAGCACTCCTTTTCAGGTCACAAAACCTATGCCAAGATCCTCACTTTCAAAGCAGTAAACAGCATTTTCATTTAATGCCCCCTTCAAAGTTCATCTGAAGCTGTCATTCACATTTGGTTATTGTTTTCTTGAGCAAATGAATCACAAATATATGAACAGTAAGTACCCGTCTGGAATTCTGGCAAAGGATCTGTGTATCTGTACATATATACTGTTTACTAGCAGTATTTTCAGTAAGGGGGAAAAAAAGCACATCTCTCTTTGTCTCAAGGATAGTGACTCCTATCTACTAAAACCTCAAGAGATAATGCTGACAGAAACAGACCTGCAATTTGTTTAGTAGCACTCGGAAATTAGAGCAGGTCTTGACAACAGTGGGACTTTTCTGCTATGCACCTAACATTCCAGATGGACTGCGTCCAAATACACTTGTCCAACACGGAATAGGAAAGAATATCATTGCAAATTATAAAGTGATACCAGCTTGGCCTCTCCCTCCTTTAGAGAAATCTGAGTACAGTGTTTTGCCACATTTTAGAAAGGCAAAGACAATTTTATTTTAAATCACTGAGCACCATAAAAAGCTGCTTTTGTAGATACCTAAAAGGAGATATTACTTGTTTAAATGTTTAAAGGTGTCCTTCAGTAGCTTCCTTCACAGAGCTTATCCTTTCTTTCTGAACAAAGCCCTATACCCTGCCAAAAGTTAAATTATATCATTGATGGAAATCACAGATCTTGTTTACCGTCCAAAAGCTGAGAAAAATCTCAGCACGCTGGAATTTATAACAACCCAAGGTCCTAATTTCAAACTTGATAGCTATGCCTTTCATTTGGGATTTGGCTGGTGTGGAGGGTGGGGACACCATCTTTTAAGTGCAGATTTTAGATACTTCTTTGATTAGATGAAGCCCTTTTCTCTGTGTACACACAAGCATTCGGTTTTTAAAGGGGAAAAAAATGAACAGTGCTACTCCATCCTGTTTAGCAGACATCTGTACTAAATATTTTGTAAAACTTTAGTTTTAACTGTTAGTTTGTCTTAAAAAAACAATCCTCAAACTTGGAAGAGGCAAACAAATTAATTTTGCACAAGCCTGCACTGGAGCAGCACGCTTAGTAGCGAGCTAATCCAAGAGGAAGTTAAGGTTCTCACTTCAATGGGTGAGCTGTCTGGCAGAAAGTAACAGGCAGTCCTTCTACCTTCAGTGATAACCAAAGCAAAATGTTTTGTTCAAGGTCAGCTCATTTTCAAGCTTTCTGTGTGCTCAAATGGCTCAGCTGCTCCCATGCATATCTTTGAAAGATCCCTGCAGTGAGCTGCAAAAGTCCTTCAAATCCTCACCAGACTAAAACTGGGAACTCAGGATGAAGGGAAATTGAAAAGGAGCAACAGCAAACCCCAGGAGGCTAAAGGAGCACCAGCTGCACTCTACCTATCTGTTTTAAGAGACATGGTTTCTGGTCACTTGTTTCACATGTAAGACTGTATTAAAATATAACCCCGTTGCTGCTTTGTTCAGTCATTTCATGTGGTGGTTTGCTTCACTCTTTCTTGCTTATAGCAACTGTAACTTGTGAGAAAAGAATGTTCATTTGTTAATAAATCTCTAGTTTTTAAATGCTCAGAGAGACATTTAAAGCATATAATTGACTAGATGGAACATTAAAAACATCTTAAATGCTCTGGCAAGGCATTCAGCAATATCTAAATTCTGTCATAAAGATGACAAAATAACAGTTCAAAGGCTGCATGAAAGTATTTAACACACTCAAAAGTTTCTGACACACACAGCAGCCAAAGCGATACATACTATTGAAGGTCAATGAATTAAAAAAGTAAAAATGAAAGTTTATCCACAGAAATACCTTTCAAGTGTATTAATCTCTAGGTCAATTTTGTACTGACCCAGCTGTTTTGATTTTAAAATTGTGTTCATAAAAATATATTAATATATTTAATTTGTTTCTACTACTTCTTTCTTCTCTACATTTTGAGTGGTGTAAAGATCTTCCATTTCAGAAATTCCACTGTAATCAAAATATCAGTATCTGTCTACTGATTTTAGGACAAAGGTGTCTTCATATAGTGTAGCAGTATTTCTGAGTTCAGAACACACTTTGGTGAGGTAAACGTATCCCCACTGCTAAAAAAAGTAAGGTATGTGAATTAATTTACGAAAGGCTTTGCATATACACAGCCAAGCATAAGACTAGTCAAATACCTCATAGAGCCCTGGAAGTTTCTCCTTCTGTTGTTTTAACTCCTTAAACTTAAAAGAATGATACTGTAAAATACTAGTGTTTAGAGATGTGAGGAAACATAGAAGAAACTTACTGTATGTTTAAAAATCAAAGGAAGGTAAAATGCTTCCAAATCTTATTCTTAATCAACATTTTAACTGAATCTCCACCTCAAGTATTTCCTTTTTTCTTAATCTAAGTTGCCAGTTACCAAAAACCAGGCTAGCACAACAAGAACATGGATTTCTATTTGCAGCATTTTCCTGAACTTTCTTAGAAGCCTTCAGTATTGTTATTACCAGAATTAAAGATCTGATTCTGCGCGAGATAGAGCCAATACTGCTGCTCTTATTTTCCAAGCCAATCTGTGCACACCCAAAGTAAAAAGAAAACAGAATAAAAAATTGATTCTCTGTGAAAGTATCAACAGTGTTTCTTCCATAGTTACAAACAGATGCTTAATGACTCCTCCCTTGCAAGTTTATAAAACTTGCAAAGCAATTGCAGTAATGCCAGGTGCATAAGTACAGATCAAAATTAGCAAGAGAAGACAGCAAGCTGTTGTTACCAATTTTGCATAACATTGGAATAGCTAGAAGAGAACTAGGCTCTTCTGAGCTCCTTTCAAAGACCGCAGTGATAGCAAGCAATTTGAAAATAACCCTTCCAGCACAATGTTTTTCTACCTTTACCAACAGTCATGCTCAAGACTTAAATTAGAAAACTTGCTCCCCAGCTCAGTTCAAAGACACTGTTTCCCATTGAACTGGAAATTTTATTGCTTATGGTTCATGCATTCAATTCTAAAACAACAGCAAGCTTAACTGCTTGAGAGATTCTGCTCTGCAAAAAGTAACTTCAGTAAAATCACTGCTTCTTTTCTACCATATTAAAACAGAGAATTACATTACAGCCACTGTTTGCTGTATTAAAAAGTATGAGAGAAACAAAACAAAACAAAGCTCATAAACAGCCATCCAGTCATCTTAGAAAACAGACAAGGGAATCCTGGCATTTAGGACAAACAGTTTAAGGAAGCTACAGTCAGTATTCCTTTTATGGTTTCAAAGAATAAGTGGCATCCCCAAGTTATATTTACCTTACTATAAGCAAGTAGTTGGGTACTTCCTGAGATGCAGGGTGATTATTTGTATTTAATATAACCCTGAAATAATTCTGTAGAGAAAAGGAGACACAGAAAGTATTTATCATGTTCTTTTCACAGTTCCCCATTATTTGGGTAAACACATTCACATCTTTAGAAAATAAAATGGAAACAACAGCTGAACCACAGTTTTGCTGCTTGCCAAGATCTACAGTGTGTGCCAGAAGATTAAAATAAAATAGGGTTAGTGAAGTTAGAAGCAGATCCAAAATATTACAGCAGAAATGCCCCATTTCTTACTCTGCATCCATTTTTATAGGATGAGAGAGAGGAAAGAAATTTCTTGGGATGATTTACATTTGCAAAATGGTCAAAACATAAACTGGAGGACTGAAAGCCAGTGTTATAAAGAACTGATCTTTTACAGAAATCTCTGTGCATTATGTGATGCTGTTGGCTGAACCTGCTTAGAAAACACTGCCAATCAACATGTAGCTCCTCAGCAAAAATAAGTCTTCTTCCAGAAATGTTTCATCCCAAGAAAAACTCCCTCTACAGTACAGCCCTGGAGAACTCATGTACTAACAATCACTAGAAAATGGAATCTGAAAACACACTACTTTCAATAGGAAGGATGATATTAATCAGGTAATAAATCAATGTACGATCCCACTTAATACAAAACACATTTATGCCTATCCTATATTACACAGTTAAGGAGCAAGCTGATCCAGTAATATATTCTATGCTTTTCAATGAGCTGCTGCAAGTTGGCACAAACATATCATTACTGCAGAAATCCTACAAAAAGCTTTGCCTCTTCCTAATTGTTTGCTCATGAAGGCAGAACCTCAGCTATTACTCCCAATGTGGAAATGAAAACAAAATTTCTGTAGGTTTCTTTTTCTTCATCATTTCAAAAGTGCAAGCCCTCTGTTTTTTATAAACTTCATTCTCAGATAATTTTAGAAGACCATTAAAAAAAAATCACACTTGAGAGGGTACTAAGAATAAGTAAGCTTTTTGTAAATGCTGTGAAATAAGATTTCCAAGACAATTTGTACCTTTTACTGTTTTCATGGATAAAGATTTGTACCTTTAACTGTTTTCGTGGATAAAGATAATTTGGAGGAGAATATTCAGATACACTGTATACTTAGCAGAATAAAAATTGTTAACAAGCTTCACACTTCAAAACTGCAGCAGAAATCAATTCCACCACACATCAAGTTCTGGGCTATCATCATACAGGTGCAAAGGGTAAGACAAAAGTTAGAGATGACATGAAACCCAGGCTGATCAGCAGGTTCTCAAGGGTAAATTTGCAAAACATTCAATTTTTATCCAACTCACTGTGCAAGCTGAGTCACAGCTCCGAGGACCTCTCCTAAGAGCCAAAATTATGCCCTTGCAGCTCAAACACTGCATTCCCACAGAAATGTTGCAAGATAGACTCTGAACAAAAAAGGTTTCTAAAGAAGCACAGATGTCCCAAGCTTAAAAATACTCTGATACCGCAACAGGTACAAAGATCTCAAAACACATTACCATGTAAGGCTTTTTTGTTTAAAATATACCCTCATACATGTCCTCAGCTTGGTCACCAACCAAAACTACAAACCCAGGTTGCTCCAAAACAGGACAGCAAACAGATCAGTGCCTGAGAGAAGCACCAGGAGTAGAAACCTGTTGATTTGGACTTGCAGTCTTGCAGATATGGAGAGACAACAGCCAGTGTTGAGCTCTGCTTGACTGAACAGGAGGCCAGCTCTCTCTCCACTTTTGTCCTGTTGTGTTGCCCTACCCTAAAAGCACAAAAGGCTCATGAGACAGGACAAGATTTTGGAACCGGGGAGAGAGAGGGAGGGAAATAATCCCATGCAGATTTTTCTTTTTTTCACAAGTGACACTCAAGTTCTCCCTATATTCATACTTGCCTTATCCTGTTTTCACTGCACTGACACTAATCCGCCTTGAAATTGGCTGATTCTGCCCAAGCCATGTTTACACGGAAGCATGTTTCATCTGGTTGTCCTCATTCAGAGACCAGTTTCTGCTCTGTGGCAGGAGAGATTATTAAAAACCTTATTTTACAAGCACATGCTTTAAAGTGACTCAGCTTGGAAAGATAACTGTATTATATCAGCCTTCCACTCCCTAGGTCACAGAGAGGGAGAGGTAGCAGTAAAAATCTCAAATGGAAATTGCTTTCTAAATATATTATCCTCCATAAAAGCCATTTACCAACTGCTAGTACCCACAAGACAAAGGGAAAAGATAAAAAGTACATGCGACATGGCAGAATAGGGAGCAATGTGGAGGACTCATTTGTATTATCACACTGAACATTAACCACAAGAAGGTAAAAAACCAAATGCTCCCTGTTTTGCACAAACATCAATTACATCTAGTAATTTCACTGATCATTCTTGTGAAGCACTAATGCATACAGCATTCTGGCTTTTATGACACAGGTACTGTTTCATTGTCTCTGCCTCAGAATTCCCTTTTGTTTGGGAGAGAAAATTTTTTTTTCCCTATGATAAGTAACATCTGCAGCCTCACATGAGGCCTGAAGATCACACTACCTAAACCTGCTAGTTTATTTCATGGCAGAGAGCAAGGATCATAGAATCATTAACATTGGAAAAGACCTCTAAGTTGAATCTAGCCATTAATCCAGCACCACCATGTTCACCACCGAACCATACCTCTGAGTTCCACATTCACAGGACTTTTGACCTCCGCCAGGGACAGCAATTCCACCACATCCCTGGGCAGCATATTCAAACACCTGGCCAAGCCTTTCAGTGAAAAAATTATTCCTCATATCCAATCTAAACCTCCCTTGGTGCAATTTGAGGCCATTTATTCTCATCCTATCACTTCTCACTTGGGAGAAGAGTCCAACCCCCTCCTCACTATAACTTCCTTCATGGGAGTTGTAAAGATCAATAAGATCCCCCCTGAGCCTCCTCAGACAGGCTAAACAACCCCAGCTCCCTCAGCCACTCTTTTTCAGACTTGTGCTCCACACCCTCCCCTAACTCCATTCCCTCCTCTGGACATGCTCCAGCCCATCAATGTCCTTCCTGAATGGAAGGGCCCAGAGCTGGACAGCTGGACAGCACTCGAGCTGTGGCCTCACCAGTGCCCAGCACAGGGGTACGGTCACTGCCCTGCTCCTGCTGCCCCTCTGTTGCTGACACAGGCCAGATGTCCTTGGCCTCCTTGGCCCCATGGGCATAACTGGCTCATGTTCAGCTGCTGTTGACCAGCACCCCCAGATCTTTTCCACCAAGCAGCTTTCCAGACACTCTGTGACAGCCTGTAGCTCAGCAGGAGTTCTTGTGACCCAAAGACACTTAGCCTTGATGGAACTCAGGCCTTTGGCCTTGGACCATGGGTCCAAGCTGTCCACATCCCATTGCAGAGCCTTCCTGCTCTCCAGCAGATCAACATTCCTAGCCAACTTGCTGTCATTTGCAAACTGACTGAGGGTGCACTCCATCCCCTCATCCAGATAATGATAAAAATATAGTACAGGATTAGCCCCAACATGGGAAACCTCAGTGGTGACCAGCCACCAGCTGGATGTAACTCCATTCACCAGCACTCTCTGGGCATGGACTACCTGGCAGGTTTTTTACCCAGTGAATACTGAACCTGTCCTACCCATGAACAGCCAGTTTCTCCAGGAGAATGCTGTGGAAATGGGGTCCAGACCTTTGCTGAAGTGCAGACAGACAACGCCATAGCCTCTCCCTCATCCACCAAGCTGGTCACACTGCCATAGAAGAAAACCAGGTTGGCCAAGAAGCATCTGCCTTTCATAAACCTGGCTGGCTGGGCCTGATTCCCTGGTTGTCCTCCATGTGGCATGTGATGGCACCCAAGATTATCTGCTCTGTAGTGAGTTTTATGCAAGCACACTTCAGTGGAACAAAAACATACTTCTCCTCCTAGAGTTTAGATAACACCTTCACTCTTCATGAAAACTCCAGTGGAAGAAAGGAAGGAGGGACACTTCTTGCATATGTTGAGCAAATCCTTTGCTGTTGTTTCCTCATTATCATTTACAACATTCTAAAATCACCAGCCTTTAAGTCCTTTGCTTCAGCAACTGCTACTAAACCACCCAAAAGCAGGATTTAATTCCAAATGCTACCAGTCACTTTTGTTGGGGGTCATCCCCATCACACCTCCAGTAACTAGGCCAAAAATTATACTAGCCTTTCCAAGTTGCTAATTACCAATTTTCTAGATCTGTGAGTTAAGTCAGAAAAAAAAAGTGTTACTGGTTTTCTTCCCATTCATTCATCACAAAGAAAAAAAAAAAAAAAAAAAAAAAAAAAGAAAGACACCAGTCACTCAAGAGGCGATTAATCTATGTCTTCTTGTATTCTACATTTCAAATTAGACCTAAATTGCTGTAATTTTCAATTACAAATAAGAGGTACCTAAAATTTAAAAAACCCAAACTATTCCTTTATTAGTTTAACAGCTTTTCAGCCTTCTAAGCTATGGAGCTGATATTTCTAAGCCAAAAAAAGAGAAAAATCTGTAGTTGCTAGAGCAGAATTTTGAATTCAAGAATATAAACAAAGCCATAAGTTACCTACATACAGATGCACCATACTCCTGTCTAGGCAGACTTGCTCAGTTCAGTAAAATCCACAACAGATTCTCATCAAATTCAAGAATAACAACCACAAACTAAAGAGGGAAGAAGACATGCAGCAAAGTCCGAAGCCTGAGCATAACTGCAATTAAGATGATGTAGAGAGGTCGGGGCACTTCCTACTCACTCTGTGCCCCTCAAAGAGATATTTCTAAAAATTATCAAAATTCCAAGAGGTCATTAAAGACAGCAAAAGATAATGGAGATAGAGATGAATGTAGCAACTTGGCAAAAGATCAGCAACGAATACTTTTGACCAATCTGTAAATAGGAACCAAATCTATTCTGTCCACCAAGGCCTGTTAGATAAAGAAAATGTACTGCTCAGAGTCAAATACCCATATCCCAGGGCTCTCTTTGCAAGTGTGTGAACAATTTATGCTACACAAACAAACCTACAGAGGGGATGCCTCACGTCTCCTCTACCACTGGCAATGGACTCAAAAAAAACCAAACCCTATTACCAAAGCTGAAATTAAATGTGGTCTCATTTTTAGCTCACATAATAAATTGCTACTTTCTGAAATAGATGTCAGCATGTAAATTACACAGTTGTGCACACTTTCTCAGCTACATCAAGAGTTAATTAAATGGCAACACAGCTAAGATTATTCCTCCAGTACCTCAATATTTGAATGGACTGGCATGTCAAGTATACAAATCAACTCAGTCTGCACACCACAAACACACACTTCTTACCAGTTTTAAGCCGCAGACAACAGTGATAAGTATATTGCTGCCTCTGTCAAGAGCCTGGCAGGCAGCATGGTAGGGAACCGACTGAGATGTAAGGTAGAGAGGAATAAGTGTACATCATTTTCAACTGCAAAAAAAGGTATTAACAGTAATTAACAAGCATTTAACCCACTTTCCTCCAGAGCTCCCTGGCCATTATCAAATAACATGAACTAATACCTCTGAAATAGATCCAAACTAGAACACAGACAGGGGTTGAACACTGTAATTCACCACTGCAGGCAGGCAAAAAAATTACCACCTTGATAACAAAGGACTGAGGACACTGACAGATGTCTCTGGCAAACCGTGATTGGGACAGCTGAATACCAGCTGCCAGCCTGCCCGTCCATTACTGAGCAACCTCTCAGCCATCTTCATAGAGAATGTTCAGTGTTCTTGCTCTCCTATGCAGCTCAGCCTAATGCACTGACTTGTGAAGACTCTGAGGGGAAAGAGAAGCTGGGGCAGGAACAAAGAGAACCACCCACAGGATGATGTGGGGAATCACCCACAATGCAAGACACTCAGCCAGCTTCTTAAAACGGAGTTTCAGACAGTGACCATACTATCTAGGTATCAGTGGAACAAACAGGTAATCCTAAAAAGAAACTGATTATGTCTAGCAAGCAATCTACAGATGTTCTCATTTTCTTTCTTCTAGCAAACATACTGTCATTTAAAAGACAACCAGTGTAAGCCTAGATCAGAAGAAATGGAAGACTGGCAAGCAGATGAAAGTAAGCCTTACCTTCAGATAGTTGCTATGGACCAAGTGAGAACACACAGGAGAAAAGCAGAGAAAGCATGTGCATGTAGGGTGAGAGAGAAGGAAAATTTAACCTTGTGCTGAAGACTGCAATGTGATTATCTCGTAGCTGCAGGTCTTGTGACATGCACATAAAATTAGACCCCTGGTGCTCTTCACCCTTCATGGGAATATAAATCATCACTCAATCCTCACAGCGTACTCATCTTGGTATATTCAGGCTTTCTTTTCATATTTCTTGAGATAGAAGGCCAAGGCTGCCTGTTCATGCCAAATCCACTGTCAACTAAATACCACTATATATTCTTAGGCATTTGATTTATAATACCAAGCAACAAGATTCTAAGCACTACAGATTTAGAAGAAGCTAGAATATTAAAAAGACTTTCATCCAGAAGCTATGGATATTTGGGCATTTTGTGTTTGGAAGCTCTAGTCTGTATGAGTTTTATTGAAATACAGACATACTTCTCTTGGCAGGATGGTATATTTCTTGCTGTAAGACAACAGAAAACCACTGGCAGGACTTGCCCCACGTGATCAGCTTGCCTATCACTGATGGCAAAATGTACGCTGAATAAGGCATAATAAAGGAATTTGGCCTTAAAATTGTTGTTAGAGTTCTCTTACACAGCTGGGTGATTTTATGAATATGGTAATAACTATAACCTTTAGAATTCAAGACAGGAACAGCAGATGGAACCTAATTAAGAGAGAAAAAATATTAATTCATCTTCATAAGGAATGGGAAAGGCAACAGCTCTTTGCAAAGGGACATCCTCTGTGTCATTTAATAAACGCAGAAACAACCAAGTAGACCAGGGACACACTGGGAAACAGCTACACCCTGCACTGGAGGCCAGGATCTATTACTAGTTAAAGACTCTGAATAGACAAGAAACAAGACTCGCAACAAACAGCGGTGTTTTTTTTCACCATACATGACTGCTGTGGTCTGACTGCATCCTCAGCTTTAGCTTACAAAGAAAACAACATGCAGAAAATTGTATTTCTTTCAAGCCGCTTCAGTTACCTGTACTTCAACTTCATGAAAATCCCTGAAGAACCTGCATTACTCTGTTTTTCCTACAAATAATGCAATGCAGTGGACACGTGTCTTTATGTCCCCTCATATAGCTCAGGGTAGAAGATGGAGGAGGAGGCAGGAGCAGGCTTTTTAACAACTTGGTAAGAAGAAGTATTCTTGTTTTTGCTGCGGGAAGAGAGGACTGGGAATGGGAAGTAGATGAGGGGCATAAATAGCTTTTTAGAAAAATCTAAAGGAGAAGTCCAAAGCAAAGATCTCAGCAAAAACTCGGTTCTCTTAATAAGTTCTGTCATGTCAAGAATGAAATGCATACTATGTTTCTTTGCAAAAATGTTATGATAATTCAAGGTGGAGGACTGGGGTGGGGATAGAATAACAGAGCAAAAGTTCTCATTTCCAACTACGTGCCTCACATTCATCTCCAAAATGAGCCTGCAGTATCTCTACCTCTTCCCTTTTCTCACACTTTAGCTCAGAAATTAGTAAATATGTACAGATACAGATGATTTATTCATCTTATTCCAGCAGTGCTGAATTCACTTCTAAGGCAACTCAAGAGTAATGATTCAGCTGAAGTAAAAGCATGTAAAAACAGGTGAGAGATGACAGCCACTCAAGGCCCTTCCTCCATTCCAGGCAACGTTTTTCTAATTGCCATTTCACCAAGTTGGCAGGGGGAGACTGAAAACAGTGAAGCTAAATACATACACATACACACACACACATACCACGCAACTTCTGCTTCTGTTTACTCAGTCCTTATCCAGGCCCATTAAGCAGCATTAGCTGGAGATGAAAGGAATGTTTTGAAGGAGACAGGCATGTGTTACCATACCTAGTTGGGCAAATAATGGTGCCAGTGATATAAATCCCATAAACTATGCACTGTTGATACTGATTCAACACCTACCCCTGTGATAGTAGCATAAGTATAAATCATCTCTTCACAGTAGCATAAATATACCCATTTGTGTACACACATAGTGTGTGCTTGTGGTGTTTTCTTGTTCTGGCACAACATATTTGATTTTGCGTGCCTTCCTATTACTACTGCAGCTCTGGACTCCAGCAAAGGACTCCTCCTCCCTCATCAATTCTGCCCCCCTCCCTGGCAACTACACTTCCTTTAGCTCATTAGCACAAGTAGGGAAAATACCATATACTCACAACTAAATAACTTGTTCATTTAGACATACATGTCCAACAGAAATCAGAGAATCACATAATATCCTGAAATGGAAGGGAACTCAGAAGGATCACGCAGGAAAACTGCTGGCCCTGCACTGAACAGTCCCAAGAGTCACACCATGTGCCATTGTTACTGTACTTTACCAAAATCCCACTTATTTGACCAAAACAAATACTGAAACAGTTGTAAAACACTGTGAGGGCAGAGAGAAATTTGGGATATTTTCACTTACCAGATGTCATGCTAACAGAAACACTCACAGCAACTGCTGTGAAATGTGTTAGCTTTGCTAGCTGAGCCAAATAAAAAAAAAAAAATCCCTTTTAAAAGTAGAGTAAAATTAATAATTGGTAGTGTTAACAGTGCACAGAATACAGATAGCAGACCTGTTGTCTATACTGAACTATAGTTCAATACCTCAGCTGCCCCCACCCCAGAAGACACTTGTACTTGCCCTAAAGCTCAGCCTCCCACCAGCATCCCTGCAGCAGTCATCACAGGCTCAGATCCCGGTGTTTCTCTGACATTTAACTGGGCAGCTGTGCAATTTCATAAAAAAAAAACACATGAGGCACCTTATGCCACCTACAGGCTCCACTGCTTGCTTTCTCTGAAACTCAATGTTTATTTAAGCTTGCCTCAGTCTGCTTGTTTTCAACCCTCTGTGCAAAAGTTTTTCCAGAGGTGTCCTGACCCCAAGCTTCCTCTAACCCACCTTTTCCGTCTCACAAAAGCTGACAGATCTCAGGGTCCATTTCTGCCACACATTGCTCTCCTCATTTTCAGCAGAACTAACTTTTTCTGGCAAACGCTTCCAAGTCCCAGATAGTCTTCATTATGTTCCTTTTCTACGGCACTACTGTGAGGACTAGAGTTTATTTTACCCTTTAGGAGCCTGTTTCCCTTGGATCCTGCCTCTCCCTGCAGTTCTGATGAAAACAACAGGACTATTTTCTTGAGAAAGAATTAGGTGTTCAGGACCAATTGGATTGTTATTTATCAATGCAGAATTACTTTACTATTAGTTATTTCCACATGATAGAAACTGAAGAAAGTAAAAATTAAGACACACAGCTCACTTTGTTCCAGTGTGTCGCTTTCTCTGAGAAATGGGAGAACATGCATAACACTGCACTAGGTCCCAAGAGGCCCATTACAAAAATATACCACATATCACTGCAGCAAGAATCACCTCTCTGAAAATCATTCTCATAGAAACTGCACAGGAGATGAGCAGGAAAAGACATCCTAACATGTCACTAAAGCAAAGAGGAAGGGTGTCTGTGTAGACAGAGCTCTAAACTTAAGTGGAAGCAGAGCTTCAGTAAGAGAGTGATGGGCTTTTGCACAGCCAAATATGGCTGGTGAGATAGGTTTTACTCTAACATAGGAAAACAAAGTCAATACTGACCTGCAGGCAACTAGCTGCAATGCCGCTTATTTTGGAGACCTCAATACAAAGTGTATTATTTTGGCATCATTTCTTGGTTTGGTTTGGGGTTTTTTTTTGGAGGAAATGCGACGAGAATCCTTTAGATCTTTCCTAAACACAGACTAGAGAAGTTTTCAAGTGACATGATAAATTAATTTGTTGAGTCTTACAGGCAAGGTAAGTAATTTGTACTTAGAAGAGAAAAACCTAACTGGACAGGCAGAAGAAAGTTGCTCTGACATGCTCTATACATCTCTAAGGGAAAGGTGGGTTATCTACCATGCTCCTAGACACGCCTTTACATAAAAGAAGATGCATTCAGACTTTGAAGGGAACCACATCTTAAAAATCAGCAAACAAATGTAGCATTACCATTCTTGGCAGATGCAACATTTGCGTCCCTCAACATATCTCTTTGGAAAGTGTGTTATGATCTCATGAATTACTAGTAAAGTGTTGTGATTTTTCATCCTAAGTCATGCACCCAATGTATTTTTAATCTAAAATGCTTTTTGCATGAAGAGGTTTGTACATGTGTTAAAAAACACTAATGGGCATCCCAAAATTTATCTCCTGAACATTCTGTAACCATATTGTCTTAAACAGATTTGATCTGGATATGCTTTTCTGGTCCACATAGGCATCAGGTTTCAATACCATTTTCCCTCTGTACCTTCAAAATAGTATGCCCTCTTCTTCCTGTTTGAGACACCTGAAAGCTGATGGCCCATTGACAGCTGTCTGAATTGGTTCATTCTTCGCTAACTGTTTACTTTGGATCAAATGAAAGTAAAAAGGAAACGGAAAACAGCCCCACTGGGAGGAGACTCATGTGGGACAAATTAGGAGACACCATAAGATTTAAAACTGTGGGGGGAAAACAGGACTAACTAGAGGCAGCTGTCAGGATGTGGTTTTTCTGTTTATATTCTTCTGCTTCCATCCCTTAACCCCCTAAATTTTGAGAGAAAATAAGCATGTGTATGTGTGCATGCACAAGCAAAAGCAAGTGAACACTGATCTCTCCTCTACAAACAGCACACCTAAGAATATAAAGTAATCTGTACAATAGAGGCAATTCAGTCATTGAAATAAACATAAATGGTAGAGCAACTTATTCAAGAAAAACATTAACTTTTTTCCTTATACAAGTGTCATGCTATCCTGCAAAACGGCAATTTCAGAACATCAGTTTTAATTACTAAGTGAGCTACAAACTGGAACTGGTGGTCAAATGCTCCACTACAGTTTTGTGGATGGTAATCCTGTTGCTGGATCAAACTTTCCTTGTATTCCATCATCCCTTCTAAAGGCCAAAACAACAACTCTTAACAAGGCACATCACCATGGACAAAACTTCTTCCTATCCAGAAAAAAAATGAAAACAACCAAACAAAAACCTTCACAGGCTAAGATTTAAATTCAATATACAGTAAGTAAAGCATGCATGGTACTAAGAATCCAAATTCTTTTTAAAAAAGAAAAAGATTCATGCCCTGGAGGAATTCTTCCCTTTCACATCATCTCATGGCTATCTCCCAACTTATTACTGTAATACTTCATGTTACACACTCAAGGAGAACAAGCTCAACAGCTATTGTTAACTAATAGCTAAATTAGTACTCCTGGGCCCAACAGCCTCCTATCCCTTACCACCATTTTCACCTTCATGTCAAATCAGCTCAGGTCATTTTAGGGTGGGATGAAAACCAAAGTCACAGACAATGGAAGAGGAAACAGAAGGAACCAGTGGATGGACAGCACAAGGTGTTCCAGACCACTGAATAGCTGACAATCTCCAGTTCTCCAAAGATAGCTCTGCCTCTCCACATTTTATTATTCACATCTTCTCTGCCTCTTGTCTCTCCCTCCATGCTTATTCCACTTATGAGCCATAATTCAAAAGGCAAATATCTGGACTTCAAATTTCCAGACAAATCAGACCTGCTTAGAAACCAAATTACACAAGAGTTGAACATTCCTCCCAAGAAGGATTCTATCAGAAAAGTGAACCTGACTCCCCAGATGACACATTTTTTAGAGACAGAATAGGATAAAATTTTAAGTGCAATTACAGAAAAACAAAATAAGACTGCCTGGTCAAAGCAGACAGATGCAATCAAGACTCGTTTTCCTTTAACTGTTTTATCAGTTTGACTTTCCCTGATGGGAGAATGAATCAGAGACAGCTAAGCAGCAGCAAGTGCTTTTCAAAGTCCAGCTTTTCTGTGTAATTACGTACTTCAGTCCTAGTTTGAAAGATTAGTATTGCAGTAAGCATGTCAAGAGGCGATGTAGCAAAAACAATACTGTAACAATATGCCTTTCTGCAGTGTAACAGTCACATAAAAGTAGATTCTTAGTTTACTGCAAGCATGTTCACAGGCACATGCACAAAAAAAAAAAAAAAAGAAGTTGTAATATCCCCAACATCAAGGTACTTGGTCAGAGGCATGCACTATCCTGTCTGTTACTGTTTGTGATTAAATATATTCTCACCTTTTTGGAAACAACTAATCGTGTCTTTCAGTTCAGTCCTTAGGAAGAGAATATTTAAGTTTAAAAAAAAACTCTGAAGACAACAACTAAGAAAAAGGAAGGTTAGAATGATTTTTTTTTAATGTTTTGCTTTCATGTTCTTTGTAGTAAACACCAGAAAAGATACCCATAGCTAAAGATAGCATTTTTTCACCTAACTTCTGACTTCCTAATAAAGTTACCTCACTTTCAATCTCACTGCAACACTGTTAATGACTTTTTAGGCAGGAAAAGTATTTTTCCTTGCAAAGAACACACATAACAAAAAAGACTGGTTTCCCCAGAAAATTACAGGTTCTTCCAGCAGTAACTACCAAATATTCATTCCACTATTATTTTTATGATGCAGGAGTAATTTTAAAACATCTAAATCTGGTTTTTGTACGACCACTCTATGGTGACACCTAATAACCTCTGGGAAGAGACAGTAGCACTTTTCTACATACTCCTACTGGAAAACACTATGCAGTCTCAGTCTATTTTAGTACTATTCATATAATACTAGTATTACACAAACCCATTCACCATCACATGGTGCAATATTCAACAAAGCCCTCTGCCACAAATTTAATTAAGGACTGACTGAGTCCAAAAAAACAGGATGAAAGCTAAGCCAGTGACCTATCCCAATCTCCCTCAAGGCGGAAAAAACCCAAACCAAACACATGAAAGAAAGGAAGAAAATCCAAGAAACCCTCACACAGCAAAAACAAAACAATTAAAACCCCATAGCTGTCATAGCATTGTTGTCATATGTATTTATTCTCCCAGCTGTTCACCCAGGAGCAGAGGCTATAGAGGCTGAAACTTAGAAGACTTTTCTTGTGACAAAACAAATTTAAATATTTCTAGACAGCTATGCCCATTTGTTGTTACATTAAAGCATCAATTATTCCTTGAACATATGAGATCAATAAGAAAGAAAGAAGTATTACTTAGTGTCACTTAAGGTGCAATAGGTGAGGAAACCAAATGTTTTTCATGTGACTTTGAATGGCCTTTAATTGGCAGTATCTTAGGGCAGGCTTGACCTCCTAATATTTCTTGAACTGCTTTTTTTGCTGAAAAGGAGCAAAGCAGAGTGAAAAGGAGGGCTGTGAGTTTCCCCAGTGCTTACTCCTGTAGTCTTTCGCTGTTTTGAAGGCAAAAGAGAAATGCGGGAACTGGGAGTAGACAAGAATAAGAAAAAAACCATAAATAAATAACTCCAAAAACAGTGCAGGAGAGAGCAGATAAAGTAGACATTAGGACTATATTTCTTCCTTGAATAAAATATCAGCATGTGGATGGCAAACATGGCACATTTTTTTGTAAGTTACATCTACAGTACAGGGTAAAGGATCAGTACAGTACAGTACAGTACAGGATCAGAAAAATTAAACTGCTAAAACTCTGGTTTTTATTACCTAAGTGTCATTCAGTAAATCCATCCAGCTGGTCACCAAAAACTAATCTGGCAACAGTCCAAGGCTCAAGAATCAAAAATTACTGGCTCCATGCAGACTGTCGAAGCACATTTGCTCCCCCCAGAACAGACTTCCCCTCTCAAGAAATATTTTCATGCTGGCCCAAGTGCTGCACAGCATCAGGCTCTCCTCCCTCAGCATGCTCCTCCTACCATGTGATGCCTTTCAGTCCCAGGCTCTGAAATGTGACTCTCAACACCACTCTTTCCATACAGATTCTCAATATGGTGCTGATGCTTAAATTCCCATTTACATCCTTAAATCAGAAGCACATTATTTAAAATCCATTTCTTTACACAGGGATTTTTTCAGTCAACACATAGACATTGTATGGGAAAGAGCAGCACATCAATCCCTACACCAGATAAAAACTGTAAGGATGCATCTACTGGCTGCTTAGCATGAGTGGGAAGAAACGCAGGGAAAGAAAAAGAAGAGCCAACCCTGCTTGTAAGTGAAATAATGCTGCAATGTTTTGCTTTACTGCCATGCTGTGGAAAACACAGTACAGCATCCCAGCCAGACTTCTTTTTCCACAGCGTGGCAGTAAAGAGAAGCAGCACAACTGCAACCCACCTTGGGATGCACAACTGGAGAAGGTCAAGGAATGGACGACTTTTACTACTACCCAAACAACAAGGACACAGCTTAAAAAGGAAACAGATCGTATCACTTGCTGGAAAGAAGAGATTAGGCCTGCTAATTAAATGCAAGAATCCCCATCTTCTTCCAAAGGGTGCAGCTCTTCCCCCTTACCATCCGTCTGTTTCTGATTTTGGCTCTGACCAAAATATTCATTCCACTGAAATGCAAACTTCAGACCTATGCACAATAAATAGCATCTGGGACAAATTACTGCAAAAACAAGTACCTTTCTTTGTTTGGTGTTAATCTAAAACAGTTATTAAAACAGTTCTAGCTAAAACCTTTGCTCCTTCACAGCAAATATTCAAGTACTTGGTATGAGTGTTACAGGCAGGCCTGCCTCTTTGGCAGTTTCTGTGGATTCAGCGCTGTGACAACAAGTCCTCGCGCTCAACATGGCACCGACTGCTCAGAGTCCTCCTGTGCCCCTGTTGGGATGCCAGCAGCCTTGCTCATATTGTTCTCAGGACTGGGACAGGGCTCCAAGTCTCCATACAAAAACCTATTAAACACTCATGATTTACCACGGAAAATACCTGTTTAATTCCCAGAATTTCCATTACTTAAGCTGTCTTATAGATTAAGGAAATAATAATTCTAACAATTAAAATTAATTGCCTTTTGTGCCAATGAGGACTGCCCTACTTCCTCCTTCCTGGGGCTCTGACTCCTTTGATCTGTTCAGCCCTTTTACAAACATGAGCTGCAGGATTGGCAGGTTGGAGTAGGAATGAAGCAAATAATTCCTGAGTGAAATGAAACTGAAACTGGCAAGCAGCCCAGATACTAGCCTGAATGGTTAAGAAAAAATAACAGTGATAACAAATAACAATTTTTGTAGTTACCACTCCAAACACTTCCAAAGAAAAGGGTGGCTCGTAGATTCAGCTTGAGATTCTTGCTGAATCACTGGCAAAACGGCTTTCTGTCAGCACACAGTCAAACACCGTTACAAGAACAATCACAAGAAACATTCTTTGCAAAGAATAATGCAGGGGCATTTAAAAGAATAATACAAACAAAGAATAATAAAAGGGGGGGGTATTTATTCCTTTTGCACACTACTTTCTATACAATAAAATATTTACAAATGAAACTAGTCTGTATTCTACTTTTCCCATATTTCCACTAAAGCTAACCAAAAAAATATGATCAAGTTCAACAACTCAGAAGACCACAGTAAAAAAATGCAATTAATTTTGACAAAAGACAAAATAAAGTAAAAAAAAAAATAATAAAATTAAGGAAAATAACCAAAAAGGAAACATTTTCAATAAGGTTAATGGGAGTAAAGGACAGCTAACACCCAAAATGATGGCCACATGGAAGAAAATAACAAAATCTGTTCAAAACATAGGCTTCAGTTATACTCCCTCATTTATTTCCAGGCTTAAATAGATTGAAAAGGTATGAAATACCTCACCAAACTGTAATGTTTTTACAGAAGGAAAAAAAATGCTTCAATAATTTTCATATGGAGAAAAAAATTACAGTATTTTGTGCCAACTGTGCTGGGTTTCAGAGGTTTTTTTTTGTTTGTTTCATTGAATTCTATAGATTTTTCTGTTTCTGAACATACAAAGAAAATATAATGCACAGAGAAATTCTGCCGAGCACAATAATCTTAGGAAGTATGACATATTTTTTCTTTCAGGTTCAGAGGTTATAATATCCATTTCAGACACACTAGTAAACACTACATCCATTGGTATTTCCATATTTCCCAATAAATCAGGCTTTGAAAGCCAAAGCATTGCAGAAAATACATGAACTGACTTCACTATTCAAAGGGAGTCTGTGTAACAAAGTCATACTAACAAATCTAGGTAGAAAGCAAAACAACCTCTGAAACTGCTGAGCTATTAACTTTTACATCTTATCATCTAAAAATGCTGAACCACTCCCTTTCCTCATTGCTTCATGGGTGCTCCTTTCCCAGTATTTTACTTTGCTGAGAGTTGCACAGAGGATAAAAAAATGCACGGCTATCAGAGAGCTACACTCTTAGCAAGAGTACCACGAAAAAGACTGGCTGCCATTTTCAACGCAGCACACAGGTTTCAGGCAACAAATCTAAGACTCCTAAGAGCCAGCTGCAACAAAATACAATTACATGACTGACTGCTGCCGTCATCCACATTTTATCACTGCTCCAGCTGGCACTTTTACAGCGGCCCCGATGCAGTTGGGGTCCCCCCGCCCTGAGATGGAGGAGGACTTGACTTTGGAGAGAAATTTCTGGAAGGGCAGATTTGGGACGCGCTGTCTCCGCGGCGCTCCCCCGAGCATTGCGTGTCACGCATGGCACAGGAGCATGAGGAAGCACTGTCGGTGGGCGATGCACCCAGCGGTCAGGGGGCTGCAGCACCAAGCCCACAACCCGCTCCCCACTCTGTCTCCAAACATTTCCATACCCACAGAGGCGTGAAAGAGGGGCAGTGACAGGCACGAAACACCAAAACCTTGCACGAAACGCTGCAGAGAAGCTCCTAGCAGTATTCATTGGAAATTAACTCCTTACTGCCTCATGTGATGCTTGCACAAAGCCAAAAAAAAGGGAGAAGAAGAGGGGACTGACAATGGGCTGTGAGCCGTAAATCAGACTCGCAAACCACTGTGAGATGGAAAGACTGGAATTGAACAGCACACAATAAAGATGTAGGGAAAAAAATAATCTCTTCTTCAGTTATTCACTGAAATTATTTTCACTTGATGGCTCACTCATTCCAAGGCATGTCTTTGTCCAGGACACCACACCGCTACCACAAAGGCAAAGCGAGAAAAAGCAAGACATCTGCTCAATCAAGAACTGCTTTTCTCCCTCTTCTGCACAAAGTGTTTTGTCTTCATTTTGGCTACAAGGAGAAGTGGAAGAAAATCAAAATAAAGAACGTTAAACAGAGATTGGTTTCAGCTCTTCTATGTCCGCTCTCTCATATGCTGCCATATAAGGACTGAAATTAATGGTCATGTTATAAAAATATTTTGTATATTTACAATTTACATTTATTTAAAGTCAGTGCCATTGCATTATTGGGGAAATAAAAAAGGACTTTGCTTGTTTTTTTTTTTTCAAGAATATTTACACATGCACACAGATACAAAGAGATACAAACACACGCACTCAGACAGACATATATACATCCCTACTTATGTATACAATGTAACAATCACAAAACTTAACTAATCATGAGGTCAAAAAAGAAAATAACATAGCTAGTGACTTATTTTAAAAACTAAAAATTACATAATCTAATTTAAAACCCGTTGAAATATTCTTTTTTGTATTCATATTTTCAGATTATTTAAATTTTGCTGGGCTATTTTGTATGCATTTTTACTCTGCTCACCATCACATTGTCTTCTTATTTGATATTTACAGAGATTTAAGTGTAACATGGCTAATAAAAGATAATGAATGCAAATTACAATATAACTAAAAATTTGGGACAAAAGCCGCCTGGCATAATGCAAAATATCCTCTTATAAAACAAAAGAACTATATATCCTTAGCACCACACCTTACTGAACAATCTTTACATCACCCTGCCTTGTTATTTAGTCTGTTATATTAGTCTATTCCCAGACTGTTTGCAATTAAAAGTAGGTTTCTTATTACTATGAAGTGCATACTACAGGCAGTGATCCAAATGATGACAAGAAAGGCATGTAATAAAGTAAATATGGTTTTCTAAAAAAATTCCATTAGACAAATGATCAATGGTCTTTTAAATCAGGCTTCCATATTTCTAACTTAGATGACATTTCTCTTTCCTTAATGAGGAAAAGAAAGAAAAAAGAAAAAGAAAAAGAAAAAGAAAAAGAAAAAGAAAAAGAAAAAGAAAAAGAAAAAGAAAAAGAAAAAGAAAAAGAAAAAGAAAAAGAAAAAGAAAAAGAAAGAGAAGGAAAAGGGAGAGAAAAAGAAAGAAGAGAGAAGAGAAGAGAAGAGAAGAGAAGAGAAGAGAAGAGAAGAGAAGAGAAGAGAAGAGAAGAGAAGAGAAGAGAAGAGAAGAGAAGAGAAGAGAAGAGAAGAGAAGAGAAGAGAAGAGAAGAGAAGAGAAGAGAAGAGAAGAGAAGAGAAGAGATGAGATAAAAACTGCCAACTGTACAGCAAAGCGAAGTGCTGTGCAGAACATAAGTGACTGGGGCACCTTATGTGGAACTGCAACTCTTGATGTTTATACTCATCAGGGTATTAATAAAACAGAATAACTACCACAGGAAAGGCATTCCTACCAAACTCACTATTTATTAGAAAGTTTGTAAAATGTACACTGTGCTCCCAGAATCCTCTTAGAGAAAAAGCTGCTGAAGAAATGAACCTCCAAGCACACATCAGACAAAAGACAATGAGGAACCAATCACCCAAATTAAACCACTAAAAAGACGCCTTTTCCTTGCTCACAAACTACAAAACAAGCCTCATTTTCTTCATCAAGTCATAAAGGAACATTAAACTGGTAAAGAAAATTTCCATGATGCCTAAGACTATATAACCCTAACAATTTTCTCTGCAGTATAAAAAATTAAATAGTAATAATGGAAAACCTTGGGAAATGTGGAGATTTTATTAGTTTTATTAACTCAACAGTATAAACTTGAATTATCTCAGTTTGCTTATTTGCTAGTTACTCATTTCAAAGTGCCTCTCAGTGCTAATGAAAATAAAATCCCAAGTGCTTTATAAAAGAAATGGGGTTGGCTGAATACTAGAGATTTGTATTTTATTTATGTTAAGATGCTTTCTCTTCATTTAGTAACTAAATTGTTACTTTAGGAAGCGGTAGTTACATGTTTACATCTCCTGTATCAGCCATGTCATTGAAAAATGGAAGTCAAACAAAAAAATCCTCAAGTAATAAAGTAAATATTATTGGGCTGATTACTTTTTACTTATTGTCACTAGATATTTAACAATACCAGGATGCTAGAAAGGGATATATTTAACCTTTCTGTCCCATCTCTTAGTTCTTTAACTGTATGGCACACTGTGAGTATTTATGCTTAATCTCTTTTTTCCTCATCCAATTATTTGTTTTCCTGTCAGTTTGTGCTCCCAGCCTGAACTAAATTAAAAAACTATTTTCAACTGATTCAGAGGTATTTAAACTTATTACTCCTTCAAGGATGATTTTACTTGAAGCACTTCAGGAGTTAAATTGCTAAGTTAAAATCAAAGTAATGACCCCAAGCAGAGATAACTGAGTTGCCGTGTAAATTCATATAAATAAAATTGGACAGAGAAGCATTTCCTGCTGAAAGATAGTGTCTCGATTTAATCTTCTACTGGCACTAAGCATGCCTCATGGTTCTAAACAGCCCATCACTTGCATTAAGACTATCACAAAGTGAATGAATACCAAACAAACCCAATCAGAACTTTGCCCTCAAAGCTGTTAAAGCCTCCAATTTCCTAATATTTCCAGACCACTTGAGTGACTGGCTCACAAAACATAGGGATAATTAAAGTGACACAAAACAACTGCCCTGTTTAAATCCTAGGGGCAGTTTGTCTAACCTTCTGATCCCAGGGGATGCCACAGCCACTCAAACACCTGTCTGTGGTTGCTATCCTTCACAAAGTACTCTTCCCAATATATGAGACCATCTATCACATGAACTAAAATGGATCTACATTTTACTCTCATTTATGACATTCAGAAAATGCAAATCTTACATTTGCAAAGGTAAAACAATTCTGTTGAGGTTGGATGCTCCACTAGCATCATCTACCTGTAAGATACCCTGTGTTCTAACCAAGTCAAAACATTTGATACTTCTTGTGAAATGTCTGAAGGACAGAGAAAAAAAAACAAGCTCCAATACCTGTAAAAAGAGAATATGCAAGTAGCATTACTTTTATCTTACTAAAAAAAAAAAATCCAAAATCAAACAAACCCAGCACCAATTCTCTTTTGCACATTGTTCCTGAAAATAAAAAAATTTACATTTTGACTATTCCAGTGTCATAATCTCTAATGCCTTTCAACTTAGGAAAAACTGAAAAATGCCTCCTTGGGAGTTTCTGTCATTTTGAAAAAAAGATCACTCATCTAAGATCTTCTCATCTGAGAAATGTTCTGGCAAGACTACATTGCGCATCTTCTAAGCACTAATAACATTTGCATGTGGTTCTGTTTTATTCTAAAAATAACTTTTTTCATTTATAGGTAGCTTTCTAAAAGTCTGAAATGACTTGGCAATCTCTGGAACAATTTCAAAGGGTCACTTGATTTTCCTCTTATAGCTCATTCACAATATTAACCACACTTAGCATAACACCATCAGGGCCCAGTTTTATTATTTCTCTGTGTGATCCAGGGCTTCCATTTTCATTCCCAGAGTTCAATAGTTCAATCACAGTTTTTCAAACACTGCTGCTGCCAAAGGACAGAACAGCGCTCGCCTTCTCTACCCCTTTTATTTTCCTCCTTTTAGCCTATATATTCAGATGAATGTCAAGCGCTGACTGAGAACACATTCCATGATGATACCTATTTTCACTTAAAATACATACTTAGTTTTGGATTCAACTCCTGGCCTTTTCAGTCAAAGTTATTTAGGTGGATTCAATCAAGCATGTGATTAGAAATAATAACTCACAAGCAATGAATTCAAAAAGGTTAGATCTTTGCCAAACCGCGCAAGTGTGGCAAACTGCTATTTCTACTCTGTGACTTCTAAAGAAGATACTAAAAGCTTCCCTTAACAGACCTGACTTTTGGACCTTAAACAGTGCACAGTGACTTAAAATTCCCAATTCCACAAAGGCAACTAATGCGGGTGTGGCTTCTCTTCATTGGATATCTCCTATTAAACATTATTGAGGCAGCCAAAAATTTGGAGAGACTTTCAGGTACTTTTTTGAAGGTGAAACTATTCACAAGGCAGAATATTTTTGGTTTTGAAGTAAAAATTGACCAGTAATGACACAAAATAAAATAAATATGTATTAATGACATTAATGATATCTTAGTTTATCTTCAGTTACCCTCTTTTAGAATGGAGTGCAAAATACAATTGTCAAAAATTGTCAATTTCTGAAGCAGAATTTCAGAAAATTGCATCGCCAAGAAAGAAAAAATACAGTTCATTCTTCTCCTTAGGTTCTCTCCCTACAAAAGGTCAAAAATTGTTTTTTCTTTCCACTTAACTAAATTAAAAGCTGAATTCCAGTGTCTAGTCAGCAAGATATTCTAGTATTACTAGCATTCTAGTATTCTAGAATTACTATTACTATTCTAGTATTACTCCACTTGGTTTGAAGTGGAGTAATAAAACAGCCTCCAAAGAATTTCCTACCTTTAGAAAAACCTACCACATTCGGATCAGCTTTAACAGGTCTTTGTTTTCCCCCACCTCCTTTACCAGCCATTTCCCACTCTTTTAGTGATACCAGAACACAAACATGGATTTAAAAATCATTATTTGGCAGCAGTACTCAAGAATCATGAAGAGCCATGCTTCGATGTCAGTTTTTACAGCTGAGATTCCTGCCTGAGGGAGGTTTAAGTGGCATGCAATAGTTTACTCAGCTATTCATTAGGACATCTGGAGGTGCTCACAGTTCGAAGGTGTTACTAACCTTCCAGCAACCCTAATATATTGACCCAAGAATACTTTTAAATGTTGTCCTTTCTGAGGTTTCCTTGGGTGCATGTGAAGCATCCTTTTCACTGTCCAAAGAAAACTTGCCATACAGTCCTTCTCCCTCTGCTATTTTGCATCAGCAGTAGCTGTGCCTATTGTCTCAGGCTGACAGTCCAAGGAAGCAAACCTCAGACTGTAAACACTGAAATCTATCTGAAACACATCTCACACCTCAGTGTCAAAACTTAGGATGCACACTGGATACAAGGAAGGATTTGCCTTCACCCAGTAAAAAAACTACTTAAAAGGAAAAATTGCAGCATTTTGCTGCATTTCCCTTATAAAGTGAAAATAAAATGCCACACAACTGTTCTAAAAAATTACAATCATCTTTTCAGAACTGTCCTTTAAGTCAGAAATGGCACTGAAAAAAATCTAGATAAACTCAAAGAGGATAGACCATATGTGGAATATCTTTCCAATCAGGATTTTTATAGCAAATTGTATTACCTTTTTTCCCTTAGGCTCGCTCCCTTTCTTGTGCAAAAATTACTAAGGGAGTCTATGTTCTTGTTTAGCATATAATCTATAATGGCTTTGAAAATATTTCTGAGGACAAAAGTCAGAAAATTCTTTAATATAATTATGAATATATGTAAAGGCAACTAGTGTGCTTTAATAACCCAATTTCTGTAAGACTCCACTAAAAATTCTGTCACATAATCTATGTTCAGTGAAACATTTACCTGCCATATAATTTCTTTATAGAAGCTTTCCTCTGTTTGCAATTTTTATTGTCTTCACAGGAGGTATAGACAGAATCATCAGCATAAATTTAACTTATATCTAGAAATAGCACCACAATTTTAATATTAATCCAATAAAAAAAATATGTTAACAATTCTCCAGCTCTCACTTTTTATGACATATAACATTTTCCCACAAATTCCCATTGTCCTACAAAAGGGATAGAAATATTTTTTAAAGTCCTCACAGGCACACTGGGCTCTTTTCAAAAGCACTTAGCCACAACAGCTTTTCCCCTCCTCAAAATCTCAGTCATGCAAAACTGTAGAGCTATCACTTTTTTTTACAGAAAATTAATACCCAAAATAATTTTTAAATACTAACTTATTTAAAATATATGCAGGAAAGAAACTTATTACTCCTGAAGTGAGCTGTTCATATACAGCACCATCAGTACCATATTTAGTTCTAATCTATTACCCTCAGCTTTTACATTTATTAAAGCAAGTGCAATGAAAGACTATTTTTAGGGGATGAAGGGAGGACAACATGACATGCTCAAGATAAAAAGTAATCTAAGCAGCCAGATTTCTTTATCTAAAACTCAACTGAAATCCAAGAATATAAGAAGGAGAACAATTCATCCTAGAGCTTGACAGCTATTTTATACAAATTTGGAAAATAATCAGATGAAAGAAGTGGAATTATTTCATCTGCTACCTAAGATGTCCCCTTTACAGATTAAAAAAAAAAATGTTTCAAAGAGATACAAACTGGTTTTGCCCTTCATTTACATATACAGAGTAAATGAAAATTTGGGTCCCCAGAATCAATATGCCTATGAAAATATTCCTTTCTCCTTTAAAAAAGGATCAGTTAAGGCAAAGAATAATGGATACTTAATTACATAAATTCTTTTCATAACTAAGGCTTTAATTAATCTTGCTTAGTTATGGTCTTCTTTTAGAAAAAATATTTAATAATATTTGAGAATAAAGCATTTTCTGACTTCTTTCTGTAAGTGAAAAGGTATTTTCCTCTGATTTAATTACCACATCATATTTTAATTCCCATATTCCCAGTTGTTGTCTGTGAGTTATTAAATATACACATACATTTATGCTCATTTCTTATGAGAAATAAAGAAAGAAAAAGAAATCAAAACACAAAAAAGCAGTTAACCTTAATGCAGAAGTAAGAATCATCATACGGAGGACATATCTTGTCACACCATTTGTGTGCCTCCTGTTTGGGGGCGGGTGCAGAAAGATTGATGTTGAGTAAATCATGTGAAATGTATGTCAACGTACTCTTTTTACTAATCTTTATTGGTAATTTACAACTGCACAACATTTATAAATTCAACAGTACATCAAAGCATTTGAGTGGAGTCAGTCCTGAGTATTCATTAAGTAAATTAAACATAACTCTCCATAAAGAACTATGAGTAAGTAGGCAAGCCTACAACCAGCTACCACTACAACAATTTATAGTTGCAATCCTGCCTTATTACTTCCAAAGACATTAAAAAAAAACCAGTTGGCAGCTACAAAAAATACTTAGTACATTTTATAAACAATTCTGTCAGAAAATTCTTTCATGTCCCTGAAGGATTCACTAATTCTTCCTTCTCCAGTGGAAAGAGATAAGCTAAATACAGATGTACACCACCTCTCTTTATCTGCAGGATAATATTCCCTGCATGTTTTCCTCCCCAGCTATTTATGTTCTTTCCACAAGCACAAGTCATAAATAAGGCCACTAAGAATTCAGGTAAATGCGATGAAACTATCCGGACCATTCAGATACAAAATTCCCTAGAAACAGTCAACTCATTTTAACACATGTCCTCCACCTAAAGACATCTCTGTCTCCACAAAATCAAGCACAGAACTATATTGTAGGACACAAAAAAAAAAAAAAAACCAAAAAAAAAAAAAAAACAAAAAAAACAAACCCAAAACCCAAACTACCATGAAAGTAAAAGAGGAAAACTACATGTGAAGGTAACTATTCACATCTTTGACATAAATTTTGGAGTTACATACTATACTTTTTAAAGCAGCCAAGAAGGCAATTGACACCTTTTGAAATTCAGCATCTGTCTAGAAATATCTGTCTCACATTTATAAATTTTTTTAAACTTAGGAGGCACAAAAAGGAAATAAAAAAAACAAGAGTTTTTTTTAAAACAGACTTTTGCTATGAAGATGTCTTGAGATTTACACCTGAGAGTGGATTACACCAAGCAGCATGGGCGATAGTGTATGAAAAATTCATAGAAGAGATCTAAACAACAAAACAACTCTAATGATTAAAATTTAAACGTATGTTTAGATTTATTTACTTAATGAGAGCGAAGTATTTTTGTGAAGCCTCTACCTCCTGCACAGTGAACTGAATAACTGCAGGTATGGCATGGAAATTTGCTTTAATTTCCTTTTTGGGTGCTAGCATGGCCCTCACTCTGCAGTCATAGCGTGCAGAGGGCAAGCCCTGTGCTCACAACAGGATTTGATGCTTGAGTGGGCCCAAGCAGCCAGAATGGCAGTCAGGAGGTGGAGACACCATCTTAGAAGTAAAACCCTCGGTCCCTCCTGACTCACTGTGATAGATGAGTGGTTTGGATATCCTGCACAGACCCCTCTGGGCACAGCACTGTAAGGTCTTTTGGTTTATGTATAGTATGTGTTATTGTCTCGTGTGTTATTGCTCCAGATAGACTGGAGTGAGTTGAGCTGGAGGCCACAGAGACCGTCATGGCTGCAGCACATTCCCTGCACTAAGCACCTCTTGAAGTCCCTTCCAACCGGGACTGTCCTACTGTCCTGAGATCCAGCAGGCATCTGTCACACTTTTGACAGACAGCTCATTAGCCATGTCCCAGGCTGAACTCCAACAAGCCACTCCAAAGCACACTTCTCTCATCAAACCAAAAATGTCAGATTTCAAAACATACCCCACTATTAATTCCATTTGTAAATATTGGCTACTATTTACCAAGCAGTAAACATGGTCAGTGACCTGCCACTTGGACATACAAGTGGTGTGATGGGATGCACCCACAGCTCCCAGGAATCCATCACCATGCACTTCCCATCACTCATTAGCATCCTGGTAGGTAGGTCCCAGTTCACCTGAGGCTGGCAAATACAGCATCCATCTGAGAGGGTCAGGATCCAGGGAACTGCAAGACTATCAGTCTGATGCTGGTGCTGGGAAAGGTCAGGGAGCAGATGTCCTGAGTGCCGTCACACGGCACAGACAGCACAACCACAAGATCAGGCCTAGCCAGCACAGGTTTAGGAAAGATAGGTACTGCTCAGCTAAGCAGGTCTCCCTCTGTGAAAAGGTGACCTGCTCAGTGGGTAAGGATGGCTGTGGATTCTGCCTGACTAAAGCTTTAATAAAGCCCTTGGCACCATTTTCCCCAGCATTCTGTTGGAAAAACTCACTGTTCATAGCTTGGACTGGTGCAGTGCCAGTGGGTAAAAATCCAGTTGGATGCCCATGCCCAGAGAGTGGTGGTGAATGGAGTTACATCCAGTTGGTGAATGGAGTTACATCCAGTTGGTTTGTATCTTTGTCTAGCAGCTATCTGGACAAGGGCATCAAGTATACCCACAGTAAAATGGCATGAAATTGAGTTAGAGTGTACCTCTGCCCAAAAGTAAGAAGGCCCTGCAGAGGGTTCTGAACAGGTTGGAACCATGGGCCAAGGAGAACGGAATGAGTTTCAACAAGGGTAGGTGCCAGGTTCTGTCCAGCTGTGCTACAGAGGCTGGGGCAGTGTCTGCAAAGCTGCCTGGAGAAAAAAAGACCTGGGGGTTCTGGCAGACAGCAGCTGAACATGAGCCAGCTGTGCCCAGGTGGCCAAAAAGGCCAAGGGCACCTGGCCTGTGTCAGCAACAGAGGGGCAGCAGGGACAGGGCAGTGACTGTAGCCCTGTGCTGGGCACTGGTACTGGAAGCCACACCTTGAATCCTGTGTCCAGTCTGGGCCCTGCCAGTCAGGAAGGACATTGAGGGGCTGGAGTGTGTTCTGAGAAGGGCAGCAGGGCTGGGGAAGGGTCTGGAACACAAGTCTGTTGAGGAGCAGCTGGGGGTTCAGACTGGAGAAAAGGAGGCTTGGGGTGACTTTATTGTCCCCTACAACTGCCTGGAAGGGAGGTGTAGTGAGAAGGGGTTAAGGCTCTTCTTACCGGCAAAAAGCGACATTATGAGAGTAAATGACCTCTAGTTGCACCAGGGGAGGTTTAGATTAGGTATTAAGAAAAATTTCTTCAGTCAAAGGGTTGTCAAGCATTGGAACAGGCTGCCCAGTGAACTGACTGAGTCACCATCCCTGGAGAAATTTAAAAAACATGTAGATCCTTTAACTCTATAATCCACAGTTTAATTTTGGATCAATATGTATGTAGTTCTACGAGACAAATTCTCTATAACTTAATGCTAATTAACAGTTACAGTGCAGTATTGTAAGATTGGAGCCTTCTTCTTACAGGCCAACAAGGAACATAATGGAACCAATTTGATAACACAGAGCACATTTTTGTTTCAGAGAAGTAGAAAGGAGACTCTTTAATTTCCCATCCATACATATTTATAGCTACTAAATATATAGCTATCTTAAAAATATACATTGGATAAGTACAAATTTATTTTAAAAATAATATACAGATGCGGTACAAAAAGTTTCTTAGAGAGTAACTCAAAAACAAGACCATAAATCTTGAAGCACTGTAATCCTAGGATATAAACAATACATGAAGAAACCCACACATATTAGTAGTATATATCTGAAGATGCTTCACAGATTGATATATGACATTTTAAAAACTTTTAACTGAATACCCAGCTTCTCAAATTGCAACTATTTATACTTGCTGACTCACTAAGCAGAAAATGCAACCGCACTATGAGTTAACAAAGCAGACTACATATCTGGATTTTAAAGGGCTGGCACATGAGAATGTTCTTGACACAGCCTTTAACACTGAGTTTCTCACCATTGCCATTACACGCCTTCATCTGGGGTATGAATTTCTGCCACTGCTAAATCCTTAATTAGAGGACCAAAACATCAGGAAGATGTGTTGAATAAACATTAAAGAATGGAAGCCAAGGGAAAAACAGATCCCAATTCATACTACAAAGTCTTTTCTTCCACGAAGTCTTTTCTTCCATGTTCTTTTTCAAAGCCAAAGGTAGATTGGAGTCTTGATTTAGAGACTAATATTCATGTATTTGTGGTATAGAAAGAATATTTAAAAAGTGAGTTTGTACAAACGCATAATAATTTATCTATACAAAAAGAGATAAATATATAAATGGTATGTAATGATCTGAAAACACTAATTTTATTCTGGGATACAAAAATAATTTTCAGTGAGAAGATAACTTCAATAAAATAAAATACTTCAAAATATTTCCTAACTGAAAAAATGTACATCTTGTATCTTTACTGCTCTTGTTCAACACAGTGCCAAGCAAAAACATTGTTTGAGGAGCTTTTTCCCTCAGTGTCTAATTATTTTTTTCTCTGTTTTTGCCTCCCTAATGTTATGACAAAAGCCTTAGCTATAGTCATTATTTTCAACAGGACACAGGTTCTCTTTGTTAAAGCATATTAAGGTGTTTTATAGCACCATCATCAGAGAAGCTGCAAGGATTTTGTGCTGCTTCATTACATTTTACAAGGCAGTGTTTCCTATATGAAATATAATTTTGTACTTTTTTGGTTGTTTTTATTGTCATAACAATACTTACATTTTCTTTTTTTTCTTTTGTTTCTTGCTGTTTGCTTGTTTGGGCTTTTCTGGCAGAATTAATATAAGAAATATTAACAAGACAAGGTTATTAAGGCTTAGGGATGAAAATATTTGGGATCTCTGCACAATTTTTAACAGCAAGTGGGGATGAAACATTTATTTTCTCTACTTAGAAGAAATGTGAGTTATTAGACACCTTATCACCCGATGAATTGTCACAGGGTGAGAACGTTACATTAATGTACCAACATTAGCACTACCCCAGTGTATCAAGGCAACACAAGCCGAGGTTAAGTGGTCATTTACAGCATTCACAAAAGAAAGTATAAAATTCTAGTTAGTATAAAAACATATAATCCATTCACGTGCATCCACACACTGCGTTTATGTCAGGGGCTCCAACTATTAGAAATGCGCCAATCCCTGTCAAAACACAAGCAAGGTGCATGCACAAAAGTGTCATTATTTCAGCCATGTATCCCTTGTCACAGTATGTCCATTTCAGCTACACCAGTAGTGTTTACACAGGCTGCAGCCCTTGTTTTCACAAGAGTGAAAGTCCTGCTCATTAGCACTATTCATTGCCAGTTACACAAGAGGTATACTTGCAACTGAACCACGTGGCTAAGCCCTACTTGCCACAAAGACAAATAGTGTCACCAAAAAAAACCCCAAAACATATATATATATATATATATAATCAGTGTACTTAGACATCAATAATATAAACCAAAGCAACTTGCAGCTAACAAAGTAACTGACTTTTTGCTCCAACCATCTTGTTTCTTTCTTTAGTGAAATATCCTGTTTTATATCCTAAAAATAATTACCAAGAAATGCTGAGGGGTTTGGTGATTAAGACATTCATTTAAATAAATTAGCAATGGAACTGTTGCTCTTCCAAAATAATTTGAACTTTTACAGATGTTGCTAGATACAGACCAAAGCCCAAACCAGCAATCATTATTGTTTAATATGCAGGTTATTTTTTATAATCATTCTTCTTCTGTTGCATCATGGTGCATTATCATACACTACATGCATGTACCATGTTGGAGTATCAGAAAAATAAAAGTACTGACTTAATATTGAAAAAGCCCTATGAAGGGAGGGGACAGAAAAGAACCTTTAAAATTAATTCATAATTGTAAATCATATACATACTTTAAAAAGCATTTCAAAAATTTATGAAAAAAAGAGATATGAAGTTGCTTTATAAATTAACTGAAGTTTTGGATATGATGTAATTTGGGTTTTTCAAATAATTGGGTGTATCTTGTAATGTACTGGCATCCAGCATAGTCTTAATATTACTGAAGTCATTACAAAATAGGGCGGTCTTTAGATCATTTTTGTTTGTGAGAGATTCCTGTGTATGCTAAAGTGGTCAGAATTTCCAAAGGTCTGCAGGCTTCATAAAATAAACCTGGCTACTTTAGAATAAACTCATTCTAATCTGAACTAGAATGACTAGGGCAATACAGCCCTTTTGTCATCTACTGATAACTGCCATTGTGCCATCCAAAATCATTCAGGATTCACAGTAAACTCCTCCTTTTGGGGCATACCGAATTGCAATTCCTCTGAAAGACGTACAGACATGATTTGTGATAAACTACAAAAGCGTCCCAGCCCTTGCTGACCACACGGCTCTACTGAAGAAATCCTTTCCCCTCAAAAGCCAGATCAAGCTCCTGAAGGGATGCCTGGTCGGAGCCTGGTCCCCTGCCTTCTCCAGGTGGCCGTGTGGGTCCAGGCAGCAGAGCCAGCTGGAGCTGCCTCACTCAACTTTCGCATCACATTACTTCTGCTTTTCTAACTTTTCCACTACTGAGCACCATCAATTATGCACTAGAATAACAGAGCCTTGGCTCAGCAATGTAACATAAAGGCCGATTATGAGTGTAAATAATTTAAACACCTGCGTGCCATGTTTCTTTTAGCAGTGATATGTGGCTGGTGGATGAGATGCATTCTCAGGGAAGGCTCAGACTTTTAATGTACTGACAACTCCTCCATTCACATGATGGGGAGGGCCATTTGCAGTGCTGCTGTCGGTCTAACAACAGAGTTAAAAAACAGAGGTTTTTAACTAGAAAGAGAAGCACTGAGAGTCATACATATGAGAAGATGCAAGCTTCAAAGTCTACACTCCAGAGAAACTGGAAAACTCTGTAGATCCCTTCCCCTCGAAATCATTCACAGGAAAGGTTAGGAACAGATTTTCAGATAGAGAATGCAATGTTAATGTTATAAAAGGCTGCTATCAAATAGCTTTAGGCTACTTAAGAGAGAAAGAGAAACCTGCCCTTTTAAGGAACAGCATGTTAGAAAAAATGGGTTTCTACTATAAACTATACAAAGTTCATTTCCTCTGCTAGGCCATTTAGTGCACTAGTGGTGTCATTTGGACAACTGATAGCAAATTGCACAAATTCTATTCCTAAGAGTTTAATTGTGTTCCTAGTACGCAACTCGGTGTAATCTCACAGCAGCCAAAGATCACGCACCTGATACTTTCTTCAAAATGTGTTAGTAAAGATCATGAGAGGGACCTCGTCAGATGAAAATGGTTAAGGAACAAGTTGGCAATACCTGGATTTAAGTATGTTCCAAGTTTTCTATAATATCTTTGAATGATTCAGCGTTTCTGTCACCAGCAGTCAGAGTAATAACATGTGGGACAGCTCTAACATATGCTACTTTAAAATAACCAGGGAACTGTTAAAAAGAGCTTGTAGTTGAGAGACATAGTTTTAGACTACTTTTTTTTTCTTTCAAAATCCACTAGTACAATTTGACATAGTAATGTAGGATACATGGAATATTCCAGCTTGAAAAATATAGTTCACACTCCAGTTAAATGAGTTTTGAACCAACGGCACACATCTAATAACACAGTTCATTGTTTTGTATCTGGGTTGCAGACCATGCTACACAGAAAAGCTTCAACATACAAGGGGTGGGGATAACCAAGCGGATAAAATTAAGAAATATGAAACTATTACATGTATAACTCAAATGCACAATCTCTCAAACCGTGGTTTAAAAGCTGTGTTGGGATTTGACCACAAAAATGGAAAGAAAGGGGTGAAGGGGGGCAGAGGGTGTTGTTGCTTAAAACAGCAAACTTTAATAGCATCCATATGATTTAGCAAATCAATGTGGCCAAAGTCAATAAATAATCATGCAGCTATTTTCTGAAACAATTTCATTACTTGCTTTGAGCTAACGATCAGTAATTGAGGAAAAGTGTTTTCATATTTCCTCCTATTGGATGCATCTTTGCTAAGTTCCTTTCAAATAAAAAGGTGGATTTGCACCTTTATTGTCGTATGAATATTTCAAAGCAAGTTCTTTGGAAGGTTACTAGGTTCTTACTGCGTATTTTTTGCAGTATTGATCGATGGCAAATAGCCCTGTTTAACTACTTGTGCACCACCTTCTCTAAGAGCCAGCACAGTCATTTGTAACAGACAAGAAAGGCTCACCAGACTGCAGAAGAACCGCTAAGTTCCTCTGCGGTGAATACTATATGCATGAAATTGTTGTTGTCTCCCTGCCAGACAACTTGGAAATCTCCTTCATCAAAAAACGTGCAAATGGTATCAAGTATAATGTCTATTTATTTACTGTTTACCCAGGAGTTTTATTTTATGCTGACTGGTTTGCAGCACACAGTCTTCACAGAGCAGTTCTTTGCAGTCAGGCATTTTATGTGCCACAATGAGGGGCATTTTACAGAAACAGTAATTATCACGGATTTTAGGGCTTAGGTAGCTGACAGCCTCATAGTGGGAGACTTCCCTACACTTAAAACAAAGTTTCTTATTAAGTAATATAGATACATTTCAGTTTGGTTCCACACAGGCAGGCTGACAGATGAGGCCAAACTTGTAAAGCCAGCCATCCATGGGATGGAAGGTCTCAGCAGCGAGCCAAGATCTAAGATAATTTTAATAAAGAAGTATTGCCATGCAATAGCAGAAGAAGCATCCCTCTATAAGACAACTACCAGTTGTTTTGTATTATACAGTATTAAGAACATTGCTCAACACTTCAGAAATCCTTCTCAGCCCACCTCACTACATACATAATGACAGTATACTATTATGTAACTTTTATATATTTACAAAAAATGAGAAATAAAGATGCATGACACACTTGACCCCTTGTATTTTAACAACAAAATGTATTTTACTTTCCCAAGTAAAGTAAAATCTTTATCACCTATCTATCATTTATCACCATCCTTCCCAACTGTAATTAATCTGTTCTATTGATGAAAAGGAGGGCAGTACATCCACACCCTGTCATTTGCAGGAGCATGTCTTGCAGGTTCCACTGTTTCAGGAATGTTAGACTGGGGGAGTTGATTACAATTAGTGATGTTTATTGTGTTTATGAAATAGTTTTAGAAGCCACAGTCAACAGAAGGATTAACAAGGACATTTGGTCCAGAGACATTTAGAAAAATAATTAAAGCAACCATTAAAGCAGCCATTCAAAACCATGTGGGTGGAGTGTCCCTGTATGTGGGAGGGAAATACAGCCATGAACAAATCTCCTAAATTCAGGAACCTTTAGGTACCCCTAACTCACTGCTCCCCACTTGTATGTGCGTGCGAAAGTTTGCCTGCCCTACTCATCTGTGAGATCAAAAACAGCCTTTAATATTTCATTCTGCACAAAGCACAGAGCGTGCTCAAATTCAATACAAGGAAATGCTTTATCTCTTCCTTCACAGACTAATAATCCAACAAAACCAGAAGCGCCAGGGAGTCATGGCAAGTTGTGAGGAAATGACGTGCAGACACTTCTGAACAATTTTATTCCTGTTTACTGTTTGAGACACTTGGAGTGAATAAACACCAATTAAGTGCATTTTGTTCACTGATGCATAAAACCAGACCCAGTATCAAAGACCCAAATGGTTACCAGAGTATTTTACCTGGAGTAATTATTTGAAACATTTTCCCCCCTACCTTTTTGTGTGGCAGTAAAAACTTCTTTCCTCATTTCTTGCATGAGAAAACGGGTTTCATTCATAAAATGGAAAAAACTGCTAATTTAACAAATCCACACCAACAAACAAATGGGAAACTACATCTATAGAATGCTTTTAAAAAGATTCCTATTAACTGTGGAATTTCACTGTATTTTTAGGATTGCCTTAATTTTTCTACATACCGCAACTAACACTATCATCTCATTTCCTAATGACATCTAAAAATAATATTGTCCAGTTACAGTGTATCAGATTGTGTTGCAGGACAGCACTTTGAACAGTATAGTCTGGATGTGCTCATGGAGACATTTAGACAGCAACACCCTTCTCCCTTAACAGAAACCTAAGAACACAAACATCATTAAAGACATGAGACAGAAGTCCAAAATTTTAGAAGTTCTGTAGTGAAATTGTTTACTATTTTATGTTTACAGAATGTAATTCTGTAGTTAATCAAACAACAGTTGAAGGAAATTTGTGTTAATAAAATAATTTCTGTTTGAATGTTAAACTATTGCTTCCACTAGGAAGACATTCAAAATCACTTTATTAAGTATATAAAAAGTACCTACAAATTATGTTAATAGCCTATCAAGCAATTTTTTGCTGTCTTATTTCATCCAACTAATCCAAGATAATTAGCAGTATTTTCACAATTATTTTTGCAGCTATTCAGGAATACAAAACACATGGAAAGACAGTAAATATTGATAAATTAAAAGAAAACTATTTTCTTTATACACCTGCCTTTATAATACCAGAATCCAGGAATTACTTCACAGTATATATTATTAACCAGAAAAAGGCAAAAAATTCTAATTAAGGGTTATATGTTTTCTAAAACAAAAACTGGAGAGAAACTATTCAGATTCTAGGAGCCCTTAGCTAAATGCTCATGACATTTAGAAAAGCACTATAATGCTGTTCTGTGACTCCATCAGACCTGGCAGCAGTAGACACTGTCAGGTAAATTACTGCATACACATTGTCTGCTGACACTAAAATAAAAAAAAAAAAAAAAAAGTGAAAAGGCTAAAATCACACGTCATGTTGGAAGACAGAGAAAAGAAAGCAAAAGTATTCCAGTATTATATGTTACAAATAAACCTTCTTCTATGCTACCTGTTTTTCAGGTCCTATCTGGGCATGTGTCTCTAGCAGGGTTTGCTATTAACTAGGAATCATGATAGAAGATAGAGGGTGAGAAATTAACCTCTTAATGGCATTAAAAATTAGACCTATCCTAGTACTGTGGGAAGAAAAAAAGAGACACAAAAAAAAAAATCCTGGGAAAACCTTGAAGATTGAGAAGTATACCCAGACGTTGGAACACCCAGATGTTGAGCATGATCTGAAGAACATGATCATATATCTTGTATATGCAATATCACACAGGAGCTTAAATATTTATTTTGATCAACATTTGGATATTGCAGCAATGCTCAGAGGTGATGATATGCACATGGCAATTAAGAGAGAACAAAAGTCCTCCTGAAAATCCACCATTCCTGACATAAATCACACATAGCAGAAACTTGAAATATTTTGAAAATTAAAAAAAATTGTATTTATCAAAAATTATAATTAAAACTATGAGCCCAATAAGCAGCTATAACATTACATGTACAGACAGAAACACAGTACCATTATTGTAAATAGTTCTGCAGCCTGTAAATAGTAAATATTCTATATAGTACAGTTTCAGTCTGATTACTCTAAATGGTTTTGGCCTGATTCAGCATGACATTCTTAGTCCAGTCTTCTATTCACCTAATGTTATGACAACCAGTGAATCATACTACTGTCCTTTAATAGCACAATTTATATTATCTGTACCATTGCATGTATTTATAATCAAAATAAGACCCTAGATGTGCCAGCATGAAACTACACATCTTGCAACCATAGCTGAAGTGTCACAAGATAAACACAAAACTCCGTGAAGTACTCTTTCTATATACACAAGAAATCTTTGGCTGAGGTTGTCCAGTCTTATAAATTCAAGCTGAACCTAAGAATCAAGTACCAATGTTAAATAAATCGTTCTAATTTATAATGCTCTCATGTAAATTGAACTTGAGGACTGAAAAGATACTATGTAAAAAGCTATTATTTCTTAAAACTTTTTTCACTCACCTTTTTCACTCCCATTATTATCCCAATTATTTCAATGAGCTGAAATGTCATCCTCCATTACTATTTCTGTTACAAATGACTTCTCAACTGCAGAGATATCCCTCAACACAACTACTCTACTTAAGAATTCTTGAATATTTAGAGAAAGGAGGAAGAGTTCAGAAGTGTTATAACAAACAGGAGGACCTGACTGTGTGCCCTAGCCATCGCCACACTTTCTAAACTAAGAAATTATCATCCTGCTTTAATTTCATGAAACTCTTTGAAACGAACAATTTATGAAGCAGAGTTGTTTGCATATACATTATCAGCAAAATTTTACCACAAATTCATATATATTATTTTTCTGAAAGACCAGTCAAATACTCTTTTTACAGTTTGATTTGCAGTTTCAGCCATTCCACAAATTAACTTGCTACATCTTACTGGGATATGGGAGAAGAATCCTCAAGATCAATTACTACAGAATTAGTCCCATTCATCCAAACTATTCAGCCATAAGACAGTCCAGCTATATGCTTTTTATTTAAGGCGATTTCTCTCTCTTTTACAGGATGTATTTTCTTTTCTTATTAAATGTGAACTAAATGAATGAAGCATTCATTGAGTCAAAAGCAAATGGGCAGCAATTGAGCTCTGTATCACAAATATTAATTTTAATGTGAAGAGGCACAAATTGGTTTTTTTGACACCAGGGGGTCCAAAGATTAAAAAGTAATGTCTGTCCATCTAGACAGGGAACAGCTGCTCACCTAATAAGACACATTTTCCACTTCTTGCACAGGACTGCAAGACCCAAAAGGTATGGCTGTATAGAAATTAGTTTTGCGTGTACTGAAGTCACTAAGGAGCTGTCCTTGCAAAAAAAGAATTCAAATTTTCTCTCCTAAGCCATGCCCTTCCCTTACTTCAGTGGTTAAGATTTTGTCCAAGGAAAAATTCTTTTCAGAAGCCCACCAATTAATTTCTATGTGCCTCATGTAGAAGCCCTACCTTACTGCAGGTAAAAGCAAAACTAAATGAGCAATTCCTTTCAGCTAAATACTTGCCTTCTGTCAACCAGCTGTATTTCTCAGCCCCACAGGGCCACAGCTACCAGCTACTTTTGCCTGCAATTTTTGTCCTCTGTTCCCAGTACTAAAACAAGAAGAGATCTTGTTCTAGTCGTTTCCAAGTTATTTCTTCCTATGAGGGCAGCTAAGAAATACTCCTCATAATCAGGGGTATTGTATTTTTAAATTACAAAGAGCAGCTGCCTTACAGTGAATAGGGATATGTAACCTCAAATTGCAGTTCTTAAGAGGTCACAGTTTAAATCCAGTTATGTATAAGAGGATGAGCAAACTTAGCTTTGATTAGCTGCAAAGTGATAGAACCCCCTTATTCACTTCCTTTTCTCCTTCTCCCCACTTCTCAACTTAGCCAAGAGAGAAAAGAAAGGGGGGCCGGTGGGGGGTGGAGGGGAGAAGGAAAAAAGGAGGGAAAAAAAAAGGCCCACACGCTCTCTTTGCTCCACTGATCTGTTGTTCAGGGAAGCTATCTCCCCATACACAGCCCCTTAGCCATCTGGGCCATGAAGAGCCCTCAATCCCAGCCCTGAATGGTAATTGTCTCAGAGAGCACCCTCACAGGCATTTCAGGCAGTGGGGCTTATTAAAATCCTGAAGGGCAGTAATCCCTGAATGCCACTAAAAAGATCTCCAGCTGCTACCATTTATGAAGTGGGCTTGACAAGAAAGAGAAAAGGAGAGGGAGATGGGGGGAGGGAGAGAGGGAGGGAAAGGAAAAGAAGAATTTAGAAGAGGAAACTCTCCAAATAGGGCCCCCATCAGAAGAGTCACGTTTTATAAGCTTAGGCTTTCTTGCCTCAGTTCCCAAAGGTATTTCCATCCAAAACTACATTATGTCTTCCTTTTACTTGCTCCCGGCAGGGTATGGGGGGAACGCATCACAAACATATGCTGACAGAAGATCTGAAATGAGGAAGGAAAAAGACGGAAGGAAGGCAGGCAGGCAGGTGAGGGAACCAGAAGCAGAACAGAGGTCTGCCTTTTCCCAGGTGGTATGAAGAAAATGTCGAAATGTGAAAGCATTCAAAATCATTTTCTCATATGTGTGCCTCAGTAATTCTGGGAAGGTCTTTTCATCTCATTAGGTTAAGCTGATTAATAAAAATTCAGCAGTTTGCCCATTGCTTCTTCAGAAGTGGTGAAGCAAGTTGAAAGATGCAGGCAGAAGGTTTTTGTGTTTGCGACAATAAGTGGGGTGACTTCTTAAATCCTTCGTTGTCATCCTCCATTAGAGATAAATAGACACCTTGGCTCAGATTCTTCAAACAAACACTACGTTGCTACACTTCTTTATTTTCTATTAACCTTCATGAAAAGCCCATGAAAACCCCTTCCAAAGAGCCAGGATTTTTGTGTGTGTGTTTTACAATTCACCAAGTAAGTGAAAGCTTTCTCTCATTTCAGCAATTATTTAGACAAGTTTTTGAAAAGGCATTCTTGAACACCTATGTCAAATATAGAGGCTGTGGGAAATTAAGATTATGAACTGGCCAATTGTTGCAGTTTAGTAAGAAAATGCACTCAAAACTGAAGGAAAATGTGCAATTTACATATCTTCAAAAACTGCTATAACCTACATAGGGTTTTCAAAAATATTTTAGCAATCAGAATTTTAAAATTCTGCATTAATAAAGTTGAAAGCCTATGAATTAATGTAATTCATAATCTAAAGCCCTAAGGATAAAATGGCACTTCTGTTCGTGAGGAGAAATTTATAAATTTTGCATTTTGAGGCATTATATTTGCAAAATCCATTTCTGAAAATAAGAATTTTATCCAAGCATGTCAGAGGTTGACCACTCAAGTAAAAGATCAGATTGAAAAATCAAACTATTTCTCTTTACTGATTATTCATGACAAAGCCCATTATAAATTTTAAGTTTCTTTAAACTATTTTATGCACAAGCATCAAAATATCTCAACAGATACATATAAAACCAGTCATTCAGAATTTCATAATGTTTTAAAACACTGCAATGTCACCATATTCTAGAGAGGTGCCTGATCAGACAGACATTTAAATAACATGTTCCAAGTATTTAAACAGATACTGGACCAAAATTTCATTACATTTTTTAAGAAATGTGACCAATTAGTTTAAATGTCATGCATAAATGTACACATATATGAGTCTGTATCACCTTTTTTATTCTCCAGTAAGGAAAAATGATAGACTGGATATCATGAATCTTATCTACTGAAACTTGTACAAATCATTGTAAAACATACCAATTTTAATATTCCATGAGGCAGAGTAACAGCAGCTTTTGGAGAGAATCATTGTGTCAAATCAGCAAGTATGCCATCTAGCACTTGCTTTTTAGGTATGATTTAGGCTTGTACCTAACTTGCAGAGATAAAACAACCATTTTCATGTTCTATTTACAAAAATGATGTAGAACTAAGTTCTTTTGAACTTTTAGTTCAGGTAAATGACTATAAATTACAATGGAGATCTAAAAGGTCCTCCCTGTTATTTTCATACTTTATTATGCCCTTTTGGTACAACCACTCTAATACATCACAAAAGACCAAGCAATTATGCAAAAGAAAAAACCCATGCTTGTTGTGGACTCTAGAGAAGCAGATTTTAATGCTTCAAAAAGAACCTTCATTGATGCATCCTAAGTTTTTCTGGCTGTAAAATCCAAATTACGATATTGAAACTGTTGTGTTAAATGAGAAACAGGGAAGTAAAGGATACACACAAACGTGAAGAATAAGGAAAAATAGAAGGAAAATTACTTAGATATAACTGCTTGGCAATAATTGCTTTTATTTAATTGATTTAATTAACAGAAATATGAAATATACATTCAAGACATATCAGTGAGGCCAAAGGAGCAATTCAAATAACCCTTCCCAAGAATAAGTTAAATGCATAAGAATATATACCTGTATATTTTCCAGAATTTCATGTTCTGAAATATAGCAATGAAAACCAGTACTGGACTGTCAAGAAATAAAATTATTTTGCTCACTTACAGTACCATTGTTTGCTATTGTTTCTGACTAAACAAGCTAAGTTAAGCTTAGCTGTTCTAAACCTCATTCTTACATTTCTCATTAGTCACAAATGAAGAAATCAATGCAGAATCTGGTTAACAAATATAGAAAAACATAAATTCAACTCCTCTCTGAAGTTTTAACACAGGGGCAAAGACACAGTAACTAAAGCTAGGAGGTTGTGTACATCCCTGACTCATCTATCCAAAGCAAGGAACTAGCTGGGAACAAACTCTGTGCCCAGGGAGAACAAAAATTTACCATTTTTGTGATTTCAATTAATTCATTAAATGGCCAAACTTCCATGGGAAACTGGCTGCACCAAAAAAACCTCAAGAAACTGTTAATGGTGAAGATGAACTGCAAATCAACACCAGCACAGATGATGAGGGGATTTCCTCCTTTGTTCTCAAAAAGTATCTTTTCCAGTGTGAACTGTTATCAGAGCACAAGGCAATGCAACTCATCCATTGCTTCAGTCCTCGTGGAGATGGAGACACTTCTAACAGGTCTTTGTCAGAAGACGTGTTACAAATTTCTGCTCTTTGCAAACTCTAGTACAAATAAAACACTCTTGAGAGGATTTTTTTGAGAAACAGCACACCTCCCAGCCCTTACAGCATTTTAACTGAGATTCTTTTAAGAAAACCCTGAGAGAATTAGATTTTTTAAATAATTAAATAAAAATATTGCAATAAATTAATATAATTTTGTAGTAACACATGTCCATTATAAAATTTTGTTATTACAAAATAGGAAAAGTAAATTTAGAACTTCTTAGAGAAACAGTGGGCATGACTCGTGCATGAAAGAGAGTATTTTGCAATAATATGGGAGAGTTACTGTACTTATCTGAAATTCAGATAAATGTTTACAGAATAATAGAATCAAAAAATTATGAGGAAAACAAATGTAACTGAGTGTGCAATAGTAAGTACCAATAACTATCTGTTTTAAACAGAGTTCTGCTAGGATGGGAAAACAGTTGGTTAGAAGAGTAGTGTAAAAAATAATGTTGCATTATGGAGCTGTGAGACAAATGCAGGATTGCAGAGACAAAAAAAAAAAGTAGAGACTTGTAAGCTTTCTAGAAAACTCATGGCTACAGCTGAAATTTCAGCTAGAGTAGTGATGGAGCACAATTTTGATTTTTTTTTTGGTATGAGACTGAAAAAACATCACATGAGTACATTTGATTGGTCATTCTATTTTAGTAAGTGCCAGTCAATTCAAAAATCATTGTCATTGACAATAGTTAATTTGGTAAATACAATGAAACCATATGTAGTTTTCCAAGTTTACAAATAAACAATTCCAGAATGCAGACATTTTACACTCTATCATATACACATGCTTCAAGATTAAAATAAAAATCTTACAGCTTATGGAACAGAAAATTGTTCTGATTGATGCAAAAGAAGCAACTCCCAATTTTCCTGTCTGTAAAGTATCAATCATAATATAAAATTGTTGTGATATTTGAGGAAGGGAGGCATAAACCCAAATGAGAACAGTATTTAAAAAAACTAAACAAAACAAACAAAAAACCAAAACACACAGAACAACACTAAAAAACAAAAAACAAACAAACAAATAAAAATCACGAGAGAAAAGCGGCCCAGACAAGGGTCTTCCTTGTTTCCTGATACAGACTGTACTGGAAGTCAACTTTGCACTTGAGCCATACACAAAAATTCTTTTTAATACTAGAAAAGAAGATGCAAATTTATTAAGTGTTTAAAGTACTGGTTCAAAAGAACACAGATTTACTGCAGAAAAAAACAATCATAAAGCTTCCTCTTTTATATATAATTACAAATGCCCTCAACCATGCATTTCTGCATTCAAAATAGATACAGGATTGTGAACAGGATCTGACTATAATATAATAATTACAGAGCATATAATATTCACATAGGGTATGCTTCTCATTGGGGGAAAAGGAGAAAAATGTTTGCGATGGGGTGACGATACAATACTTCAACCAGATTTTATACCTCCAAGCATTCTAGACACCAAGTAAGTCAATTTACAATAAAATTCTGGTGAACTAAAATTTGAGTCACATTGTTCCACAGCATTTACAATAATTTGTCACCTGCCTATCAGAAGTCATCTTGTTCACTTTTAAATAGTACTGCTCTCCATCAACTTGAAAAACAATGCTTTTGCTCGCTTTAAAGCACTGAACTTCAAGTTTCTCATCAACAGCATTTTTATACTTCAGATAATTCCCATCCTTGTCTCAACCTCTTCTACCCAACACATGGAGACTGAGTTCTTCCTGTTACAGCACTGCTAGACGGTGCAAGCAAAACACAGCGCAGATTCATTGTTATCAGCACACTGTCAAGCACTTCTCCTTCTTGGATAAAGGACTAGTGCAGTAAAAAGACAATCCTATTCCCATCCGAGGTGAAGTAAACAGAATTTGCTTTTATACAGATCCTTTCATATTCAAAATATCCCAATACGCTTTACAATAATGAGATAGATACACTGTCATTTCCGTAGTCTGAAACGCAGAGGGCAAGGCTTTGTCTTCCAAGCTGGAAAAAAAGGAGGTCATGGGTCCTTTGAAGTTTCCTTACATCATCTAGACTGAAAGACAGGATGGAACGGAGAACATAACTGAGACAAAATAGAAAGGGAGGAGGGCAGGTGAAAGACCATTGTGAAATGTGTGAGACATCTCTTTCATCATATTTAAGGAGCACTGATCCAGAAGCAAAAATTAATCAGCAGGGAAAGATTTTTTTTTTTTTAAGACTGGCAGCAGGTACAATGCTAATCCTATTTTTTCTTTGAAGGATCTTCTTGGGCAGAAAAGGAGGAAGGGAGTTAGGAAACCTGGTGAGATGAATTCCACTTTCATGACAGCACGTCAGGGATCTCTATGCATAGAGAGATTCAGTTCAGGTGAATGTAATGTACTAGGCTGTACTACCCGCCACTCAACATAAGTACTTATCCAATAATGAGGTGAGATATCCTGGCAAACAAGAATTTTAAGGGAACTTAGGTAAAAAATCTTCTAAATCTTCTAAGGAAAACAGAAAGTGGATAGGAAAGTACAAACAGATCAGACAGCTCCCCACTGCATCTTAAAGAAAGGGTCCATCACCCACCTGGCACTGGCTGGCAGAAACTTCTCCAATGAGCACAGGCTGGCCAAGGAAAGCACAACAATCTGCAGCCTGTGTTTATTGCCAAGCGATGTTTCCAAATAAATTAATAAGAAGTGGTAGCCTAATTAAACTACATCCTCTGCATTTTGCCTTTTTTCTGTACAGCCAAGCAACAGCTACGTGGAACAGAACAGCAGTGGTTAAACTCTCCCAAATACTCCATCCATCACTGCTTTGATTAGAGCCTCAAACTGTGAAGCAGCAAGAGCTGCCCAATAATCCACCTTTATTGCTTACTTGTTCACAAAGGATTGCAGAGTCTTTGGGAGGAACCATCCCTTAAAGGAAAAAGTTTGTACCTCGTCTCCACACCCCACCTAAATGATAAGAAAGCTGTGTTCATCCAGCACCTCACAAGAAAGAGGATTGTTTTGGACACTCCACCTCTGCAAAGCTTTATGCGAGCCATATAAAGTCTTTGCCCCTTTTCTGCTGGAAGCTTCCCTTCCCTCAGCATTGAGCAGTTACGCCTTCAGCTGTGCTCACTGTTCTATTTCCCCCACTGCCTTTCTTCTTCTCATAACACTTGCATACTTTAGCCTTGGCTATGGAGTACTGACTAAGAAGGAACAATAGGCCCTTTTCAATTCTTCGGAGTGAGCTTTGAGCAAGGCTCTGCTCAGGGACCCAATCAATACTTACTGCAGTTTCAAGCCACCATTTCATGGCTCCTTCCAGGCAGAACACACTAGCTGGGAATGCTTAGTCCTGGTATTATTCGCACAAGGTGAAATAAAAGGGATAAACAGATTACAAAAAAAGTATTTCTTCTTGGAAATACTCATGGTCACAGAAGAAAAAGAGAAAAAGGAAAAGGGAAGGGGGCAAGAAAGACAAAAGGACACCCTACAGTCACAACAACTTCTGTTTGAAGAGTAATCAGCCACTTGTAATTAGGAAAGTAGTTCTTCCCCTAAAGCTGATTAGCAAAGTTTGAAAATCCCACACCAGGTAGCTATCGCCATAGTAGTAGCAAATCCAGTAGGATACCAAATCCATTTAAAGTGATGCAAGTAAATGACGTTTGCAAAGAAAGCCCACCTCATTAGCTACGTAAAGCACTCATTTTCTTTGCAACACCTAGGTCATGGCATGACATCAAACCACAGCATGACCATAGATTATAGCAATGCAGCCTTTTCCAGAGATACAAGATCCTGAAGTTCAAAAATCATATTAAGAAACACACTTTCAGCTTATCAAGTGAAAAATGACAGAAAAAAAAGGTCAAGAACTGTCTTTTATCACATTAAGGACCAAAGTTACATGGATGCTTCATAAGTAATGACAGTACAAGTAAATGTTTTTAAATAAACTTTTTTTTCACTAAAATTTTAGGACTATTTTTCTTTTTGCATTGCATTCACACTTCTGTAGGAGTATTCACCTGTTTCAAGAAGCTGGCAGAAAAAAGCCAACAAAATCAAAAGACATGCCATGGCAGAAAACTGAAGTTGCAATTTAGAGAATCTCACCTCCTTCTCCATTAGTTTCTCCTCTTACTCTCCATAACAATCCACATAACACAAAAAAAAACTCCTCCCAAAAATCGTATTTCTGACAGTAAAATACAACTGGACTGACAATCATAATTTACCTGTTCAAACTGAAAGGCAGCTATATGATTTTTTGTTTAGAGTGGTTGGAGTACTGTCTCAACATGCTCTCTCCCACGTTAGATTCCACTGAAAGTTGAGTCAAAGAAACTGACAAGCTACTGTTAAAGCAGGAAAAATTACAGCTTTAGCTTCAGATGTGTCAGGATCTTTGGGAAAAAAAAAACATTTTATGTCAGCCCTGTTGACAAAGGGCATCAAGAGCAGAACAGATGCATCTTTCCACTGTGCATGTTCAATTTTCTGATGCATGAAGTTTTGATTGTTCAAGCTGCTTCACTGGAGAATGTTGCATTTGTTTGATAAAAAAACTTGCCAACGTCACATGGAATTTCCAATTCTATTCCTCTCACTTTAGGGAAATGCAGGAAAGCTTATAAGCATGGAAGCATAAAACCACAGTAAAACTAAAGGAAATCACAAACACACCTACAACAGATGTAAGACTCCTGAGTAAATAAGAAATCTTTGTTTATGAAACAGAGTTCAAAATAATAAAGTTACGAGGCTTCCAAGTCTCAAATAAGTAGGGCACTTTTGTACTATATTTAAATGTCTCTTACCCATCTTTTAAATCATCTTCTACTAACTTCATATTCAGGGTGAAAATTTTAATCAATATATGGATAAATAAATTTTACAAAATAAATACATAACCACACTCAAAATTGTAGTTTTTATGAGGAGCAAACATTCAGTAAACAACAACCAAAATTAAAAGCAAAATCAGTGGGCTTTGCAAAAGTGGTAAATGAAAACACAGTGTAAAAAATTTTAGAGACCTTAATCATGTCCTATTGTTCAAAACATCTTAGGATTACTAGTAATGTTTTGAAATTTAGAGAGGAATAAAAGAAGAGACTTAGGCATAGTGAAGTACTGTCAACTGAACAGTGGATACTTACTTCATTCCCTTCTACTACTGCTACTTATAAAATAAAAAGAACATTCAGCAAACTCAATGGGAATTTCATGCAAATATAGCACAGCGTCTGGTCAGACTATGTTACCATGCCATTTGAGATAGTTTCTCAACTTCATGCAAGGAGTATTTGGGTAAACAATGTTCTTTCCTCTGATACATTCTTTAAACAAAAGCATTACTACACTGATGCCAACTACAGTAGCTGGGAGCACAGGCAATGTTCGTCCTAAAACCTATGAAATTATCTTGAGAAATTAGTATTTCTCTTCCTTCTCAAAGATGGGAGTGTTTCTCAGGCCAACACCAGCAACAAATCTACCCCTAACAGGAATCAAGTAACAGTACTAGTGTCTAGAACATTTAGCTGAAAACCGCCTAACTTATTCACCTGGGTACATCACATGCTTTTGGGACATAAGATACTACCAGGACTCATTTTGTCTCAGACATACCCATGACATGGTGGAAAGCAGACAATATTTTGTCTTAAGCATAGGACTAAATCTGAAGGAAAACTGTTAATTCAGGAAGACTGGGCAAACCAACATGATACTAAGCCTGATCTACAAATTAAGTCTTGCATGCATCCACTATACTAGCATTATGAAGTAAATAAGCATGCAAACAGAGAGAAGAAGCAATCATTCCTCTGTCATCCATTAAAAAAACAAGTACAGAAATCCTAATTGGGCACCACAATGATCTGATTCACTCAGAGAAGTTACAAAGGCAAAATTGCTTTCATCAGTAACAACACATTACCTCCAAACTCCACACCTAAAATTAAGTGCTTAGGAAAGTCTTCCAAATGCTGTGTTCTGAGGAAGGCCATTATATGAGCACTAAATCAAGACAGCTAGTATGGAAAATGGAAAACGGAGATTTCTTTTTACAGTAAGCTATAAAATGCAATTCAGTCAGACACAGGATCTGAGAAAGTAATAATAAAGTAATGCTGTAAATCACTAATAAAAGTTGGTTTTTTTTTTTTAAGGCTAACTATCATGCTTTGGAGAAGAAGCACTAAATATGAAGATTCTCCTCATAAAGTGTTCATTTCAAGTAAGTTTTATATAATTAAGATACAGAGAAGGCTTTGCTCAGAATTTGAATGCAGTGAATAGCCATGATATAATGAGATGCAAGTATGATCTACCTCTGTAATTAATTTTTTCTTCACCCACACTGTCACTTGTTATGATAATGTGAATCTTAACCTTAATGAGAAATTTCATACCACCTTGATTAAAGATACTGCAAATAACAACATTCTTTTTATTTTGGTTTTATTTCGGTTTTATTTCAATGAAGAATTTCTTTACTCTCTCAAAATTCTCAACCCTTCTGCTAATGAAGTTTCTATCCACAAAAGAGATTTTTAGAGACGGATTTATATGTCATGTATTTAAGTGAGGGTTATGCTAGTATGTGTAATACAAAATGATCATGCTCCGCAGCAAACTACCACAGCAGGTAGTTTGTCTGAAGACTTTTTGAGATGCAAGTTCCTCAATAAAATTCTGTATGCATTCCTTTACAACATTTGTGAATTAACACAAAAAGTTATTAAACATTCACACGATGCTTTTGAGATGTAATTTAAAAATCAACATAAAATTTTCCAAGATTTCCAGAAACTTTGCAGGCAACACCTTACAAATACATACACATAGTATTAAATTGGGCCAAGCGACTTAAAACAGGATCTACCTTCTCAGAGACAACAAAACACAATCAAATTTCATAGAGGAATGATGGATACAGTTTAACAACCTGTAAAATTCCAAAAACTAGAATTGGAGTTTTTTACAAGACTCCATTTTACCAAAAATAAGTTTATTTCATCAATAGGTATCTCTGTGAATTTAACAAGAGCTATACTTCCTTCAAGATGTATCTTCATCTCATGCTCTGTCTCATAGCTACTAGACAAGAGCAAATCCACTGGAAACCAAGAAAAATGTAATACTCAATACTTGATGAAATGAAAATGCATAAGAATAATCGCCTTCTCAGCAATCCCAAACTACAGGGACATACCACACAACAGGAATAACTGCTCATTATTTTGGTAAACTGGCAAAAAATTACATGGCTTATACATTAAAGATTTTATATTTACAAGAAGTAGCATCATCCAGAGAGCTTTCTTATTCTGAGAAGGCTATCATTCGAATTTCTATAAAACAAAGAGTTCTTTCCTGAATACAGTGGTTTAGTTATTTCAGTCAGGAAATCATTCCATCCTATTTGGGCATTCACAAGATCCACTCAATTTTTAAGGAGTAGCGCATGTATTGCTTTGGAAAACACAAAACACAAATATTCCAGTGGCATACTACTATATCTGATTTATTTTACCCTCATGATCTTAAATTAATTATTTTTGTCACATACCAAACTATATTACACTCTACAGGGCATTCAACACCTCACAGTTTCATTAACGGCTATCTGCTAATCACATAGAGTAAGCCAATTCTCACTTTTGAAATGGCTAACAGCAAAACTCTACTCATTCAACCAGGTTTCCTTTTACCCTCTTCCATTCACAAAGTTAAACATCCCAACTCTGCAAAAGCTGTTCATAAAGTTTTAGTACAGAACTTATATGAACCCAACCAGATAAAGACCCACAGGGTTCTGCAGTCCCATCCTGCTGCGCTTCCTCTCTAGATTCGACTCATGCACATTGCACAGCCTCACAAAAACTGACAAGCCTAAGAATGGAACCTCATATCCAGGAGAACTACACCACAAAATCATCAATACAGGACCTAAATCAACTCCCATCCAAAGCAGTTCAAGAATCTTTTTGTGTTAATAAATTCGATAAGAATACCTCCAAAAATACGACAATAAAAATCCAACAATAGTTAGTGTATTAAAAAAAAAAAAAAATCACACCTTGCAGTGTCTGTCAAGGCATACAGTGCAAAAAAATAGACTTCAATTCCTCATTACTACCCATCAGCTCCTACTAACTTCTACTTTTAAAAATGACGGCATATATTTAAACAATTTTCCTTAATTTTAAGGGAAATTTACCATTTTTTGGAAGGTATTTAAGAAACTACATGAGCAAAATAGGTGAAATAAAATCTAGGACAGTCTTAAAAATCCTATATGGCCACTGTCTGCAACTCTTGGTACCTAAATATATTCAAAATTCTGGTTTTGAGGATATGTTCTTTTTAAATCAGTGGCCTAAAAAATGCTTAAGTAAATGCTCATTTTAAAAGCTTAAAAAAAAAATAGCAAATATTAGTGTGAAGACACAAATTCACTCTTTCAATGTTTGTAAGAACAGTGTTTAAGATAATTCACACAGCAATTATGCATTTATGCTTACATTTGGAAATACACATGCAAAGATAAATGGAACAAGCATACATTTCATTCAAGTCAGTACTGCATTACACCAAAATCTTAACCTGATTTCACTTAAGATAACCCATAGACTATGGGCTAGAAACAGAAAAAAACATGAACATGCAAACTAGCTGCTTTCATTCAGCTTTTTTCTAATCCAGTTTACTGTACCAGGCACAGGCAAAAGCATACAAAAGATGATTCCCACCTATTGAATAAATGCAGACAAACACTGGCCTTGATTGCAGCAATTTTATTGGAAGCTCAGTTCACCAGAAAGTGTGCAAGACAGAACAAGAGAAAGGCAAATGTGGCTCAAAAGCAAAGGGAAAAGTGTCAGCAACTTGGCAATAAGTGAAGGGACAAACATAACCCTAGAATTAAAATCTTTGGAATAAAGAATAATCTTCCAAGTAAATATGACTTCACTAGCACTGAATTTCTCCAATTGGGGATTGTGTGTATGCGCATATATATATATATATATATATATATATATATATATAATTATTAGGCACACACTTCCCATGTTCTTTGCCCCCAAAAGCAGAGCTGACAATGGTGACAGCAGAGTGTGTAATTAGTTTTTATTGTTCCCCTGACAGCCATAGCTCTGCAAGGACCCCTTGCCTTTTCCATTGTAAATGTTATGGAAAAATACACTAATGACAGGCATTTAATTATGGGCACAGCGACCATGATGGGAGCTGTGCCAGAAGTGATTGGCAGCTTTGGAAACCAGATATTCACAGCAATAGTTCTTTTTCTATCATACCTTGTAATCCAGATTAGTGAAGATAGAAGTTTTTTAAAACATCTTTTCTAAGGCCTTGATTGTTGTCTAGATATATTATTATAAATCACCACAAACAGACAGAAACTGACAGAAAAAAATCAACATATTTAATTTTTTTTTTGATAATAGCAAGAAGTTTTTTGAAAGAGTTCTATGTACTGACAATGCCATCAACCTCAAAGAATTCCCCACTGACTCCAGCACATAGTTAACTTTTTTTTAAATTATACATAGCTAGAAACAAAGAGATGCTATGCCCTCTTAACATATCTTTAATCGTATTTAAAATAAACTGTTCCACATTCAGCCGTAGTTGCTGAGGTGTTTTTTCACCTGATTAATAAGCAATTGGTAGGCACGCTTTTTGGCAGCTTTTGTATCCCTATTATTTCTTTCGGTTTGGCACAAAAACTCCCTTTTGGGAGCACCAGAATTTGTAATGTACCCCACTTAGTGATGGATCACTAATTTTTAATAAACTAAGTCCCAAGAGAACTGCAAAATTATGTAAAAGTGTATTGGAGCAATAACTGTAAACAAATAATAAATAAATAAATAAATGGGCCAGGGGTAAGATCTGTCGCAGTACATAAAATACTAGGTCTTTTCCAGACTATATATGGAAAGCCTATCCAAGAGATCACACATAATCTTCAGACATTGGTCTGAATTGGCCTTTAACTGCTTGATCCAAATCTCTGCCTTTACCTTTAAAAAGCAACTAGCTAATGTGGATGCACAATTTCCTTGAAGAATGCTATATCTGAATGTTCCTTCACGGTTTCTCATCCCTCCCCCACGACCAGATGAATGAAATTACTCTGTGAAGCAGATTTCTATGAAGAATGACCACACAATTCTGGACCAAATGGTTCTAAGTCTATGTAGCAGTCACAAATCCCTGGCTAAGCCGAACAAAGCAACATTATTCCAAAGTGGTAAGTTTGGGAATATAAAAGTGAAGCTGTCTGGCTGTAAAATGGTAACTTACAAATAGCTGCAGAATCACAGTTGGCTGTCCATCCCCCATCCAGCTGGCTCTCATATCAGTGACTTCAAAAATGCAGTTTGCCATTATGGTGGCTTAAGGCACTTTGTGTGCCAGTGCAATGACCATGCTGTGTGTGCGTGTCAGAAGGTCAATACTTTCAAATTCCAGAGTCTCTCTTTATTTCCTTCTTTTCTGGAAACAATAGGAAAGAGAGCAGGATTGATAGCTCCTACTTTGTTAACTTCTGCTCACCAAATGCCCTGCCTGTATGAATACATAACTATTTTTTGAAAATCTGATTAGACATCAAATAAAGTGGGAGGGGTTGCAGGGGGGAGAACCACAACCATCAAACAAAAACCCAATGCAGCTGTTTTTCCTGCTCATTAACAGCATTAATTGGCAAATTTTCTTGCAACAACTTTTAACAATTGCAGGAGACCAAACATCTTTAAAGCTGCTAGAAGTCCTTACCCAATACTGATAAATTAGCATTGAAGACTGACTACTCTGCTACAAAGATCATCATTAAAATTAGCAGTAAGTAAAATAAAATACTTTCTTTTTTTGTCTCCTCTCAAAAAAAAACCCTGAATTTTATCTATACAGCCTTATAAATCCAACAAAATATTAGACATTAAGAAATTTGGGGGATTTTTTTTTTGTTTGGTTTTGCTTAAAAGAGTTAGAATGTATTCAGCTCCAGTTTCAAAGACACAGGCTGAGAAAAGATACACAAATTGATTTACAAATTTGAAACAAATTTGAAGTAAAAATTAAACCAAAAAATCCTATGTACAGTAATAGCATTATAATAACAACAATATTTATATATTTCTTAGCTGGTCCCTGTCTGACAAGATAAAATTATTTGAATGCCTGTAAAGAGAAGAAAACTCTCCTGAATTGTAACAGAAATATGAAAAATACTACTTTGAAATCCACAAAACCAAAAAAAGGTAATGCTTCATTGCTATCCACCAGGGAACAGCTGCAGTGCTCAACTACTACTGAGGAACAGCTCACACCATATGAACATGCCAATATCCACCCCCAAGCAAGAAAAACTATGTAATTTCAGGGAGGAAGTATTATATTATTTTAATGAATAAAGAAGGTCAATGTTCCACAGCAAACATTAATTATGGGAAAAGATATATTCTGTCAAAACACGCATCCTTTTAAATGTCATGAGTCCAAATTTTATCTTTCAGAATGAAGCAAATATGTTTTAGCAGAGGCCGACCAGCATCAAAGTAAATGTATCTCACACTCTTTTTTTTTTATTTTGCTTCACTTAATGATTCTTAAACAAATCATTTCTTCTCCACATACTGCACCATTTCATCACTACAATCAAAACCTAAAGATGGTGCCTACCAAATAAGAAGGTTCTTCAAAAGTCTGAAGAAAAAACAAAAAATAAAGTTTCTCAGTGAAAAAAGTAAAATAAGATTTTTTTACTCCAGATACTACTGTTGAATGGTTTAATATGCTGATCTAATGATGAGGGAAAAAAATGAACATGAAAAATAACTTACAGGTTTCGTGAGTCTAAGGTCCTTTCTCCATGCAATATGTCAGCATAGATAGGAAAATTTGTCCACTAGATTGTAACGCAAGTGACAATAAGAATTGTATTTTTCAAGTAAAAATTGCAGAACCTGAAGAATTTGCTTTAATTGGTATTAGCAATTCAAGTAGGTCTTGCTAATTAACAGGACTTCTGTGCATTTTCTCGTTAGTCGATTTTTCTTTTGACAGCATTTTACTGGTCATGCATTTAAACAGAAAAAGGCCATAAAGCTCTTTGCATACCAGTTAATAAAATACGGACACCAAAATATATCTCTACATTTTGCAGCAGTCTGAAATAAATTCATTTCCTTCATAAAACTACAATCTAACAAGGTATTTTCATCAACCTGTCAATAGCAGAACATGAAGGATGTTTCCCCAGATTAAATATATATACATATATATATTGGGGTGTATTTTTCTTTTACTGTATTTTTCTGGCATTCTATGATGGAGAAATACAATCTCAATCCTCACAGAACACTGGGGGTTTTTTCACACATGTATTTTCACATTTTTCATTTTAACTCAAATTATTTTCTGAAATGGATAGGAATAGTATTTGTGCTGTAATGTATTTATAATGTAAAAATGTAGGCTCAGTTTCCTAAAAAAGAGGATTTCAGATATCTATACATGCTTGCACATTGTAAAATATACACACCATTTTAAATGAGCTCAACCAAAATTTAGCCTGGAGAGACTACAATGAAAAGGGAGAGTGCAAAAATGCAAGGAAGACTCCAAATGCGTGTATGATTCCATTCTTGCATTCAGCTGTGCTGAAATACCTTACAGTATGGCTTACCCATAACAACTGTAACACCATCAGAATGCAATTGCAATAACTTATCTGTTTACTTCAAACCAAATGTTTTCATTTCATTATGTTGGTGTGCTGCTGACCGACTAAGTTTTAAGCACAAGCGCAACAAAAACGTAAACAAAACAGGGCCCTTTATTCTCAAAAGTGAATTAGACCATTCAGAAACACTGGAATATTATATTAATCATGAGACTAAAGATTTTTTTTTTTAAACAAAGGTCAGAACTGGGTAGCAGAGCAAAGAGTATTTATTGGAAGACAATCGCAGACCTAAAATACTTGTAATTGCATAAAAAAAAAAAAAAAGCAAAAACAGTAACCCAAAGAAATGGAGGCACTTCTCAAAGGCATGGACAAACTACTATCTACTTATTTCACCAGGAAAGGTTGTGTCCTTGTTAGCATCTTCTCTCAGCTGTTTCCAATGACCAGCCTTCTTTATGTGTTTTCCCGGCAGTCTTGTATTTCAGCAATGCTGCAGTCCTCCACCCAGCAACAGACTCGCGTTGGAAGAAGTCACAAGACACTCAAATAAGCTAGGAGAGCTCTCAAAGCACACCCATGTAAATCTTCTCTGCTTCATTTTACACTGTTGTGCCCGAGTGCTAGCTTATCTACCTGCCCACCTACTGACCCGGGAACTACCAGCGTGTGAAGAAACAGCCAACTGGAAGACAGCCAAGAACTAAAACACAGAATCTACAAATAATTCTCTTATTACTGCTTTGAACTTTAACACAAAATGCCTTAGCTGGAAGATAAGACCTGGAAATTTGATGGAAATTCCATTAATTTTCTAAACACTGAAGAGTTCAATTTAAAAAATAATTTTCAGATTTTTTCCCGCACACAATATTCATGATACATTGTACACCACATCACCACCTAATGACACATTTCAATGCATACACACACGCATATGTGTATATATATGTAAGTATATATATACAAACATTGAAATACATACATATTCTCATTACATATGCCATATACATTACGTATGCCTGTCCATATGAATGTAATGACCATGACTCCTCAAGGACTAATTGCATTCATTCATTTTTTCAGCCCAGCATGAAGCTGGTAGATTGCTGAGATCATAGCAACAGGGGAGAGAAAGGAAGGCTCATCTTTATCTGTCCCTCTCAAAAAGCACACAGGACTAGAAGAATGCAATGAAGTGTCCTGACTACATGCACTCAAAAAAGATTTCATAAGAAGCATTTCATGAAGATCAGGTACCACTTAACAAGCTGCCTTTCATACAAGGGTGGAGGCCAGTGAAACTATTGTTCTTTGTGCAGTTTTTCCATGGAAGGTTTCAAACTGTTTCAAACACCCACTTTTAAAATAAGCACCAATGTTCTTTTGGAGACACAGGTGTTAATGAAACTATTAAAAGCAGAGAAAGTAGGTGTAAAGAATTGACAGCTCTACTACTGATCTTTTAATTACAAGGAACCAGTCAGAGATTTCTTCAGCTCTCAGAGCAAGCTGCTGGATAAAATGCTGTCAAAATGCAAGCTATGCTATTTCAAAATAGGTTTATATATATGTATTTACAAGGATGTGTATGTATACCCCAAGTACATAGGCTCCTATGCTTCCCTTGACATATGAAACTCATACATAATACTAACATTAAAGTAAACACTTTGACTTTACCCTTCTTCGTCCAAAACTTCCTAGTTTTCTTAACATGTGTTTAACTGCTTTCTTCCTATTCCAGCCATTTCTGCATGTCTTCCCTCAACTCTGTACACAGGCAGAACTGTATCTATACAGAAAACAACAAAAAAAGACAAACCAAGCAAAAAACCAGCCACATGACCTCAGCACATACAACTAACATGCTATGGTGAAATCCACAAACACGTAACAGATGGCAAAACACTCAGACATCCATCCAGTCCATGAGTGTGCTCCAAGAAGTGCCAGGTGTGCATGAGCTGCCACATCCAGAGCTTGTCAAAACTAAATCTGTGAATTTGGCTGGCCCAGGAAGGCACTTAAGCACACATCTATCCACCCACACAACTGCAACAGAACTTAGGTGTGTAAGGATTGAGTTCAAAGAAGTAAGATGCTTTTCTGAAACAGTTCCTAAATACTCAGCTACAAAATACACATAGGCTGAGAAATCCAGGTTGTGAAATTCTGGTCTATGCATAGAATTTTCAGAAGTATCCACTCATTTTCCCCCAAATACATATCTTAAAAAAAACCCCTCTACTTACTGACCAAATTGTGGTATCCTCTTTAATTATGTGCAATCACTAACTGAAGTTAAAATTACTTTTCAATACCTAAATTCTCTATTTACCATCTGATTTCCTGATTTTATCCACATAAATACACAAAGAGAAAATATATCAGCATCCCATGATTTATAATAATTATTCTATGAATTTGGTGTACAATTTTCTTATATAAAATGCAGCCAAATCCAGTAATACTCCTAATAAAAAATATTTGCTTTTGTGAGACTAGAAGCTATGGCCTCTATGTAAGACCAGAAACTAGACCTGCAATTCAAGTATTTTTAACCACCCTGAAACTAACTAACAATTTATGAAGCTACATAACCCGACACTGAAACAACTTACACGGAAATATCTAAATAGAAACCAAATCTTAAAGCATAATCCTGGCAAGCAAAAAAAATATAGCAACAATTAAAACAAGTAGTTCAGCTTGAACTGTGACAAGATTACAAACAGTAGCAGGCATGACGACGCAGGTAGACCGCTTCAAAATTTGGCCCTGGTACACTACATTCGGTCTGAATTCTAATTAAAAGGACACTACCAATCAAGATTAAATTAATATGCTCCATTCCAAAACTGAGCATTATTTTGAGAACAATATTCCTTGATGATAATAGTTTGTAGTCCCACATGAGAAAACATATATGCAAAGAGTGCTGAAAGACTAGTGCACTTTAAGATGACAGTTAGTATTTGCGTCCATGTAATTCTAAGCCTACATAAATAAACAAATAAAAGAAATCACATTTTTGAGTTTACTTGATGATTCATTTCCAATCAAAAAAAAAAAAAAAGGAAAAAGGAAAAAAAAAAGTTATTTTATTTATACTTCAAAATTTTAATACCTAAGCATATTTTCACCAGGAACTGGACTACAGCATTTATAGAAGGTGTATGCTGATAATTAAATATGAAAGAAAATTAAGGCATGGCAATACTTTAAACATTTCCAAGAACTGACTTTGACTCTGTAAAAATTAAAAACTTTGTTACTCATACATGCTGACAATAATGACCATACACTTTCGAATTGTTCTAGCAGAACTCTGTCAACTAACCAAGCAATGTAATATGAATTTTTCGAACAGACTCATCTGATTTTTTATTTACCAAACATTGTTTACACTAGGAGCATTTATCAGCTGCGTCACTCAGCAATTTGCTAATGTGTCTTTCAATGAGAATAAAATCTTTACAAATTTCAGCAAGTTGCTGTAGTCTAATACTAATAAAAATTAAACCATCAAATTTGAAAGAAGGACAATCATTATCAAATTCTTCAAAGTTTTAATTTAATCTTAATTTAGAGTCCCTTAATCATTATTAAGATGATCAATATTTCAATTTTTAAAGGAATTAATTAGTTCTATGGCAGTTTGTTAATTCTGAATAAATATGATAAAGTAAGCTCCATCACAATGTTACTATTTGTGTTTATAGAAAGACAGTATATTTTGTCCTCTAATTTCAAATAGTTATCACCAAGTAAGCATCTCTACTTATTCTACATGCATTCATCTCCTGAGTCTGCCTCTAGATGAAGAAAAATCACTGCAAAGTTATTCCTGCAACATTGTTAAATGCTCTAAATATTTTGATATCCAAAGAGAATTTTGTCTTCAGCTCAGGTTCTGACGAAACAAATTCAAGAGAGAAGTGCTTTCTTTTCTTTGGATCTCCCCCACCTACCATTCATGTGTTTGCCTGTTGTTCTGTAATGCTCGTGTTACTTAGAAAGCACACACAAACTGGCACGCTGTATAAAACAAAGGAGAGTTGCATCTGCACCCTGCTCTTACTCATATTTTTAACTCAAAAATAGACATGACATGTCCAAATAGACACATCCATTGCGAGAGGGCAGTATTCTAAGACAAGAAATGTTTGGTTTTAAAACAGAAGGATTAGAAACATCTTAAATTTAACTCTTCCTCTGCTGTTTGGAAGAACAAAACTAAGTTTTCTTTGCAGTGTGCTGATGTTTGATGTTGGATTAATAAGAGTAGTATAGTATTAATATATGATTTAATTTACTTGAATCCTCGTAAATATAATTCAGTGCAATGCCCACCAACTAGGTAAGCATTTGTTTGTACCTTCAGCTGTCTTCACCTACGCACAGTTAAGATCACACATAAGACAACAGAAGTGAAAAATCTTGAATCTAAGGCTATTTTTGAAGTGTTTTAACTGTTATGCTAGCAATGTATGCATTTAGTAACACCTATTTCTTTCAATGATCCTCCTTTCGCCCAGTGGGACTTGATAATATAACTTCTTTTTTTTTATTCTAGCAGTTACATTTCATTTTGCATAACAACAGAAATAAAAATTCTGATTTTTAGAGGCAAGCATTTTTTGGGAACATATGTTCTCTGATGGATGATGTGAGGTGCAACTTTTCATCTTATTTACTCTGAGCAGTTTTTTTCAAGCAACACATGTAGAAAGAGGAAAATGTAGAGAGAGGCATTTCAAATCACAGATGTTCATCATACCCAAACATGATTGTTTCTCTTTCAAGTTTTTGGGCCAATTATTTGTTGCTGAGGCGTTGAGCACAGGAGCACAGTAATAAAGTGCTGGACAGACTAGCTAACCCTGGGCACTTGAAAATTCTGCTTGTTAACTTTTGCATCACCTATTTTAAACCTACTATGGAATACCGAGCAGTGGAGTTTTCTGCAGGCAACAGAGATCTATTAAAAAACATGACCTGTGACAAAAATCAATGTGCTAATCTCAAGCCAAACAGCAGTATCAGAAACATAAAAAAGAGATAACGTAAGATAAAACGTCCCCAAATTTACTTAGACTAGCCTGACAGGTTTACCAGGAAAACAAAACAAAACAAAAAAAAAACCAAAAAAAAAAAAAAAAAAAGGTAAGCCTGCCACGGGCACTTTGACAAGGCAAAAATATTTAATACCCAGATGACTTTTTACCTAAACACATGGATACCATTTGGAGGAAGACTGAAATTTTCTGATGCTAAACATGAGGGAAAACTCCAGGAGAAAAAAAATACAATTAAATGAAGTCTCCCTTTCCAGAGCTGAACTGCACTCAGAGCCTGGTGCTAGGAGTCCTCCGGCGCCAGGAGAGCGGGGAGACTGCGCCAGCACCACTCGGCCCCGACTGCAGGGACCCGGAATGCGCCGTCCTGTGTGCGGCGGCACCGGCAGACCCGGCCCGGGACGGCGCACCTACCTCGCTCGCTCACCTCCAGCCCGCCCGGGAGGGCCCCGCCGGGAGGGCAGCGCAGGGCACGGCCGGGCAGAGCCGCCCCTGACAACCACCTCACCCGGGCGCCGTGCGGGTCTCGCCGAGGGCGCGGAGCCCTGCCCGGGGCCGGCTGCCGGCCGCCACCACGCCTGCCAAAGGAACCCTTCGGGGCACCACCGGGGGACCGCTACCTGTGCCCCTCATCACTGCCGCGCTCCCGGAGCAGGGCTGGCAGCAGACAGGGCTGCCCCGCGGCGAGGGGCGCCCGTGTCCCCCGCCGGGAGCGCATCCATTCCGCTCCTGCGGGCCGGCGGCGGCCGATCCCGGTGAACCCTTGGAGGGAAGGGATAGAGGAGAGGAGAAAATCAGCCCCGCCACCCGCCCGCACCATCGCTGGCTGCAGCCCTGAACCTCCCTAAAGGAAAAGTTTTCGTCTCTTTTCTGCAGCCGGTCTCTCGACATGGGTCTCCGCCGCCGGAGCGCCGCTGCGCGCCCTCCCGCCGATCCCCTGCCCGGTGCGCGCCCGCGGCCGCCCCGCGTACCTGGGGTTGGAGCTGTTCCAGTACACGGCGTAGCGGTCGGCCACCGCCTTGGCGCCGGGCTCCTGCCCGCGCACGCACACCCACAGCGCCGCGGCCGCCAGCAGCAGCAGCATCTCCACGTGCGGCATCGCGCCCGGCCGGCGGCGCGGCGAGGGGGATGCGGGGAAAAATAAAGAAAAGGGAAAAAGGGAAAAAAAAAAAAAATAGGAACGGGGAGGAAGGCAGGAGGAACCGAGCCGGGGCGCGGGAGTTCTGGGGTGAATGAATAAAAAGCGAAGCGCGGAGGCGGCGGGCGCCGCGCGGCAAGGAGCGGAGGGCGCTTAGCGCCGCAGACGAGCAGCAGGCGGGGAGGGCGATCTGCGGCCCCTCAGGAAGCCTCACCGCGGCAAGGGGTGGTGGGGGCCGAGACGGGTGGCGGCGGCAAGCGGCGAGCGGTTCTCATTCACCGGGAGTTCCGCACGGAGCCCACGGCACGACATACACCGGCCGCCGGCGCGGCGGGCGGGCGAGAGCAGCGATTCCTCCGCCCCCTGCGAGCGGCCCCAGCGGCGCTGACGGCCGGAGTGCGGGGGGATGGAAGGAGCGAACGAGCGGGAGACGAGGGAGAAAAGCGGGGCGGAGCAGGAGAAGGAGATCTTTCCCCTGGAAGCCCACGGGGGGTCCGGGCAATATATTAAAGGCCGCCGGCTGGTAGCGGGAGGAGAAGTACCCGCAAATGTCAAAGCACAAAGTTTGTGTCTTCCTTTCTGGCCCTCCGCTCCCCTCAAATGAGCAGCAAACAAAAACACGGGGGGAAAAGGGGGGGGGGAGGGGAAGAGGAGGAAAGAAGCAAAAGCCCTGAGGAGTTTGCTTGCTGCGCTGATGGAGTTGAGAAGCCTGTTCTGCAGCACGGAGTGTCTTGAAGGAGACTTTGTGGAGTGGTTTTCTTGTCCTTCCTGTTCCTGGGCGGTGGATGCACCAAGGACTGAGCAACAGCAAAGGAAAAAAAAAAAAAAAAAAAAAAAAAAAAGGCGGGGGGCAGGAAAAAAAAAAAAAAAAAGAACGGCCAATCCAAGAAGTACAGCGGCGTGGAAACCAAGGAGATGAAAGTAAAAAAAAATTGTTTTATGAGAGGGCGTGGAGAAAAGCAAAATCTCGGAGAAGTGCAAAATCAAGCCTGCAAACTCCTCTGATGATACTGGTCTTGGCTGGCCTCTCCTGCTCGGGAAACGAATGGAGTGATACGGCGAGGTGCAGAAATCTCCTGATTCAGCCTCCCGGAGCCTCTCTGAGATAAAGCAGGGTCCAGTCCCGTGAACATCAACTTCTGCGGAAGGACAAAACAGTTTGAAGGGTCAGGGAGGAGGTGAGAGCAAAAGAATCCACCCCTCCGATGACTACACAGGGAGATCGAAAAGACCAACCACCCCAGATCTTCTCGGTCTTGCCCAAAAGCTGCTCCCCTTTTCCCTCTGAAGCAGCAGCGAGAGCAGCAAGGAAAAATATACCACGCCAGCAGGCAAATAAATAAACTTGAATGCAGCGGCAGGCAGGGAGGGATCGTAAAGAGCGACGAGGATTGGAGGGGCAAAAGTCAGTTTTGAAAAAAAAAATGCTTTATGGGAGGAAAAAAATCTTTAAACAGTCACGCCCCCTTTTGCAATGACCGGTCCCTTCACTGCGTGTAAATCCGACATCAGCAACCTGGAAAAGCTAGGAGCCTGGCGTGCTGAGCTGCCTCTGTGCATGCGTGTGTGCGACAGGCAGCCGCAGAGATGTATACGCGGTACAGCGAGGTACGCGCACACACCCGCAGGGACACACACACGCACACACACACACGCACACACAGCACGCATACATACATGCACACGCGAGGGTCCGATCCGGCGCCGGTGTGCGTGAGGGATGAAGACGGGGAGGAGGTGCAAGCAGCCAGCTCGAAACACGGGCGCTGCTGCTTGATCATGTGGGATTTTTGCATGCAGTTTACTTTGGAAAGGGGGGGATATGTCGCCGCAGCCAGTCAGGACATAGCCTGCTGTTTGCTTACAGATTCCCTTTTTTTTAATTTTTTTTTCCTTTTCTTTTTTTTTTTTTTTCTTTTTTTTTTTTTTTTTTTTTTTTTTTTACACCTCGACCGGATTGGCTTGCAACACGAGAAGGGAGGCGTCGTCCCGGGCTTCTCCTCCTCCGTGCCAAAAAAATACCCAACTCCACCTTCTGGAAACCTGACTAATTGAATTACTAAGAACTCGGAGTGGTTCCTGTGCAGCCTTACTGCTAAAGGTAACCATTTCGTTGCTGGATGCTGCGACAGGCATTGCGCGGCACCCGCGTGTGGACGGGTTTCCGCCTGCCACGAAAAACAGTGTGCCGAGAAATTCCATCGAAGCAGCAAACTCCTTCCCCGCGTTCCCCCGCGGCGGGGCTCGGCGCCCACGCCCCGGGCGACGCGCGGCAGCGCCGGCCCCGCACAGCGCGGCGCGGCGGGACCGGCGGGCGCGGGCGGACCTTCCGCAGCCGCGGAGGGGGCTCCGCTCCGACACCCGCCGCCCCGACACCGGCGGCGGGGCATGATGGGCGCCGGGCCGGCGTTCTGCCGCCAAGTGCCCGCGGGTGCGGGGAGGGAGCGGAGCAGGCAGGTGAGCGGCCCCCGCGGGCGGGCTGGGAGCGGAGCCTCCTCCCGAAGCTCCCGCCCGCCGGCGTTGCTCGGGTGACAGCGGCCAGCGCCGCGTCCGTCCCTTCTCGTCCCGTGCCGTGCCGTGCCGGGCCGTGGCGTGCTGGGCCGTGCCGGGCCGGGCCGGGCCGTGCGGTGCCGTGCCGGGCCATACGGTGCCGTGCCGTGCCGTGCGGTGCCGTGCCGGGCCCGGGCGCTCCCGCCGCAGGCGCGGCCCGTTCGGAAGCGCCCCGACTCCCCCCAGCGGCGCGGCGGCGCAGCGCGGGCCCGGCGGCGGCCGCATCCTCATCCTGCGCGGGGCTCGGCGCTGCCGCCGCTCCTTGGGCTGCTCCGCGCCCTGCGGCTTTCCGCGGCGCGAGGAAGGACACTGCGGGTTAATCTTCACCGATCGCAGCATCTAAACTGCCCGCGATTCCTGCTCTTCGTCGTCCGCTCGGAAGTCACCGAAGCGACGGAGCATGGGCTGGAGTTAAAGAGAAACAATCAAACCCCTTGCGTTGATTTTCAAAAATTTTTGGGGTATTTTTTTAGTTTTGGAGGTGGGGGTTGTTTGTTCGTTTGTTTTGGTTTTTTTTATCGAAGTATTTTACGGTTTTCGAAGCTTTACTATTAAAAGCTTAAAAACTTGTCTCCCCATGGTCTTCCTCCAGCCTTGTTTACAGTGTGTTGACATTTGTAGATTAGTGTTCGTAGCACTGGTGTACAAAGTACACCAGGCAAGTAAATGACCCAGGTATAACAGGCACCATAAGCTCAAACTCTCTACATTCCTTTTCATTATAAGAATCCCAGCAATTCCAATTTTTTGCCATCTTTGAACTAAGTTCTTTTAATAGGCGTAAGCACATCCGATATTTCCTTAGTCTTTTTTTCTCCAGCACAGATAGACATGTGGAAATCACTGCCCTTGTAGGAAGCCAAATAAATAACACTTTCTTTTTCCCTGAAGAATCTCCTCAGCCACATTTGTAAGAAAAGCTCAATTTTTTTTTCCTCTTTGTTCTCCTTGTGAGAAGTATCACAGGGAAAGAGCAAGAGGTCAGTTTGTACAACTTAAAATGCATTTTAATAGCATAGTCAGACCTTAATCTAGAATATAAATGTTCTTCCAGGACTGCAGTGATTTGATTTGGTTTGTTTTTTTTTTAACACATACAAAGCTGTGAAAAGAAGGTAAACTATTAATAATGGGAAAAAAAATCCAAAAAATACTAGCAGTAGCAGGAGTATATCCTTTTCCCCTGCTTTGCTTAGCAAGCAAGCTCTAGGTGACTGTATCTCTAGTCGTTTATAAACAATACAGAGACATAAATCCTTTGGACTGAAGATGTAAATTAATTCCACAAGTAAAGATAAATAGCAGTTTAATAAAGAGAAGGTGAGAATATTTTTTAAATAACCACTTCACAGAACTGATCAAATATGCCGTGCTTGCCAGCTTCTTGCCCATTCTCCATTTTCATGATTACATGATTACACAATTATTGATAGCACAGTTGTAAAATGCTTCTGTGTACCAATGGCCCCTGGCATTAGTGTTCATTAGGCAGAAAGGTAAAGACTGTTAACAAGTGATTCAGCACCAGTAAAACTATTTTGAATACAGGGTTTAGAAGAATTTGTATGTGTGCACAGTGAGTGTTTGGAGCTGCCTCTGACAAACTGCCCCTGGACCCTCAGCACAAAGGAACCTTTACCCTCCGCTGCAGAGCCCGGACTTCCTTGGTGGCTGCACAGAGTTCCTGAGGGCTGATGTGCTGTGCTGCAGTCACTACCTTAATTGATCACATAGTGCAAAATAATTAAACTAAGCATAGCCTAAGAGTTTCTCTGAGGGAAAAGTGATGTATCTGAATATTTTCTTTCTTTGCTGATTGCCGTTAACAATGCACATTATTTTTATCATTGTAACCATAAATCATTTTTATCTGTTCAAGATATAAAGAATTTCTGGACAATGTAGGTAGAGTTGTTGAAATATAATTTAAGTACTTGTCTTCGCCAAACTCACTCATAAAACAGAAAATAGCAAATATATCTCTGCATTGTTCCTATAGTTTGTATGTGTGATTTTTATCTTCTATAAATTTGAGCAGTGCTTCAGAAGTAACACTAACTGGTAGGACCCAATCCACCCTTTTTCTGACATTAACTCCAGTGACTTTAAAGATATTCAACAGGCAAATATCATGGGCTTTTTCCTTTTGTTAAAACCCAGAGAATTAGGGAAAGCCCATTCTGGAAAAATGGATGCATACTGCAAATTGGTGAAGTATATAGCTGCATCTTAAAACTCTTTTTTTTCCCCCTAAATTTTGTGGAAATGTGCATTTTAAAATCATATGTTAAGATTTCAGTAAAATTTTATTAAACATAACCAGGCAAAAATATATATATTTTCCTATGGTTGGTCTGTGTTTAAATCATCTGCAATATTTTGTTAAAAGGCTGAACAGAATTTCAGCATATTTGTTTATCGGCGGTAACCCTGGACCTGTATTTTTCAGGACCTGAAAGCATCATGCTTTTCTTATCTTTTTAATCACTCTCTGATTGCATAAACATGTTGACAAAAAAATATTTAGAAGCAATCTCAGCTTCAAGTTTTGCAAATTGAACAGAATGATTAATCATCACAAATTCTCTCATCTTTTACAGTAATCCCTGATACTGTAAGCTGTCAAAGGATAATTCTGAGTAAAATCTTGGACTAATTTCCATATGAGAAGAGTTAGGTACCATAGACATAAACAATACTGTGGGAGAGAATTAATGAATTCTTTATAGAGAAGTGTGTTCCTAATTTGATTGCAAATATTCTCAACAGGATAAGAGCTTTCTTTCTAGGTGATTTCTCTAACTTAAAAATATTTTCCAATCTCAGACACATTTAGCTGTGAGAGACTTTGTGTATGTACTCCCTATTTCTTTGGTCCTTCTTTTGTTTCCTCATAGGAAGAAGAAATAATCTTATGAAAAGGATATAAGGATGTGGCTTCAGACAAAACTGAAGCAGTATTTACTTGTGCATGTGAGTATTTTCAGCTTGCTAGAATAGAGGAATTAAATTAAGATTCTCGATATCCTTTGTATTACGCTGTCTGGCAACTCCCTTGCTCCCCTAACCCTCATTTTCCAGTCCACTAACCAGGGATAGATTATATGTTTACTCTACTGAGTAATGTACTGAGGCTCAATAACTTCATGGGTTTGGATGTTCAAAGAAGCAAGTTCACGACTCTTGTATAAAAATAAAAGAAAATGCCATGGCACAAAATACAGTAACTGAATTTTAGATAACTTTTAGAGGGGTATCTTTCCAGGACATTTTCAGGAATGTTATCTTGTCCAGGAATCATGCATGTTCCTTTTCGCATATGGTTATTAAGAATTTGCTGTTGTTTTTAATGCGAATCTAGTTATCAACTTTGCTTCCATTTCAGTTTGTCAGCTCAAATCTTGTGTGTCTGGCTTAGCAGTCAAAAGATCTTTAGCTCACAAAGTGGGCAAGATCTCTTCAGCACATAACTTTGAATGTGATTCTGAAAATTTGAAAGTTTAATACATTAAGGAAAACTTTGAGAGGGAGCCAGAATATTTCCTACCTTCATATAGCTATTTCATTAATTTTTTCATCCCCAAAGCTTACAAGGGAGAAAATTACAGGGCACAAGATTTTCAAAAACATAGACGGAAGCCAGTTATTTATCTCTTCCTAGACACAGAAGTACTGAAGTTAAGTGCAATATCGCCTCCATATATGTCAGTAATAACTAAGATATAGTGTGTTGCCATTCAGGTTTCTGGTTTTTTGTCTTCATAAATACTTTTGCTCATGTTTACTAAATACCTAATTATGAGGAATTTTTTTGTTGACACACACTTTAAAGAGTTCAGAATTTATGCCTTTGTGAAGTTAAAATATTTTAATACTGCCAGTTTGAAAGACCAAATAAAAGCATTTGTTGCTACCCACTCAAGAGCCTGTGTAGAGTGTCTGTCTTTACAAAATGTAAAGCTCATTGCACTGATTTGTCATTAATATTGATTCAATAAGAAAACTGAAATATCTCATCAATTAAGTTGAAGCAAGAGAATCCATGGCCCTAGGATAAATATAGCACTTTCCTTTTCCCATTCACTTCAATTCCTAAAGACATTAATTTTAAGATCTTTTTAAAAGACTTTTGAAAGCAATTGCTCAATCTTAATTTATTACAGAGCTAGGATCTTGCAAAACCTCCAATTTTCGTATTATCACTGTAGAAGCAAGTATTTAAAGCTTGTAGCAGCAAGAGAGATTAAGTACTATACTGTAAAAATAAAGTATAATTTGGAAAAAATAAAAGAACAAGCAGTGGACAGTATTAATGTAGTTATTGCAAAGATTGCTGTTTAGTCCTGCAAAAAGCTCTATATTGTGCAGATAGGTTATGCAGGTTATACAGATTATGTTACATGAGTGGGCTCTCATTTCAGCATCCATGTATCTCCTATGATGACAGGGCAAGACTCAAACCAGCTAAGGTAAATATTAATCCTGTTTGACCTTGGGATACTCTTAAATGATATTTTGTGTTGCTTGCTGTTCAAATGCACGTGCTGAGACTGAATTTTTCCAGACTCCTTATGATGACAGTTACCCTTTCAGGAATCTTTCTCTGCACTGAATAATTGCATATGGTGGTCTAGAACATCAGTGTTTGTTTAGAAACTCTCTTTTCAAGCAGTCTTTGCAAAACAGACAGAAGGAGATTTAAAAGATAGCAGACAAACAAAACAAAACCCTCAGAAGACTAAAAGAGGTTTACATGCATGTAAAACCAAACACTGAATTCACAATAATATGGCCAGAAACAGGTTCTTGCAGATATATGTGGGTTTTGATTTTGTAGTGATGCATTGACTAATGGAAAAATCACTGATCTTGCTTATGGCCGTGCTGTCTTTTGTTTGTTGCTGGTTTAAGCCTTGTTGCATGGGATAGACAGCTAGGGTATTTTTTTGTCTGTGTCCAGATAAGTGAAAGAAAACAAGTTAGAAAATCAAGGCACAGGTTATCGCCTGGAAACATAATGGAAATTCTGTACTTGATTGCCATAAACCCCTATGCAGTAAACATGATTATTAATTTTTATTATTAATAGCACACTTTACAAGAATAAAAAAATTGACAAGATACCCTTTAATAATTTTCAGAATTTAATCAACTTTCAGGATAATTTTCAATTTAAGTTTGTGCAACTGCAACCATTACTCTTGCTGTTCATTTTCCATATGAATCATAAGCTGTAAAATCATAAACAGTTCCTATTGTTGCAAAACCCTGTGCTTGCTTGTGCATATCTTTCAATACTTAGCAAAACCTTAGACTTTGACACTGTTCCTTCATCACACAGCACCACCCATTAACTAACATTACTCACCTTAGTGAAAATGAATCAACTTTAAAAAAAACCCCAAGCAACAGAGCTACAGAGTAGGTTATTACAGATCATGCCACAATTCTGGACTGAGTTAGCACTGGAGGCTGTCACTGCCCTGCTATGTTGCACAAGAAAGAATTTTATGGTCTAAAGACAGGCTGAGGAGTTTACAGGTAGCTGAATGGCACAAGACAGTATCTCCATTCAGGAAACCTCAGAGCTCCTTGGCCACGGCAGGCTCAGCGCGCATCACACGCTGGAGAGCTCTGTGCAGAGCTCTTGCTTTCCTGGCCAGGGGAGCAGACCTGACAGGGCATTGCTGGGTGCTGTGGGTGACACAGGCTGTGCACATGGTGGTCTCCAAGCTGGATGTCAGCAGGGCACAAAGGTTACCCCCATGAGTGTGTGGCAGTGCTTCTCACCCAGCGCTGTATGCTTTGTACAGCAGCAGCTCCGCTGGTACTGCAGCATGGAACAAGGTCCTTTGTGCTGGGGAGAAAATCTAATCTGGTTAAAAGAACAAACGGAAACAAGTCTGATATATATTACTGCAGTTAATTAGCAAGCAAATTCTGGAGAAGTCTGTGTGCAGCTATGCACTTTGGAAGCTTTAGCTGGAAGAAAGAAATCTCAAAGGTTTCAGTGATGAAACACTGAAGAGTTATTTACTGTAGGTGGGGTGGAAGACCCTTGCAGTGCTTTTACCTCTTTGGACTTCAACAGTGCTTTTAATTAAAAAGCTTATTCTTAGATTCATGTAACTGAGAGAAAAGAAACCCTTTCCTTTAGCAACTAGATTTATGAACAGTTTGCAGAATAGGGTTTGAAGAGTGAGGCCTAAATGTTTTTGAAATAGAAAATGTCACATTTGTGCCTGCGTACCTGTTATTTGTAGTCCTGTACTTTTGTGAATTCCAACAGGAAATAGAAAGGGAAGGGCTATCAAAGACATTTATGAACACAACAAACAACAACTTTCAAGACAGAGTCATGAGGGAAAGGACATTTTCTTAGCCCTCTTTATTCCTAAATCAGAGAGGTCCACTAATATAGCACATTTTTTGTAGATTTTGTAGGCAGCCTTTTCCACTGTATGGTTTACCAAGTTTGGCTGACTCTTGAATTCCACGAGATTAGACTCAGCCAAATAAGAACAGAACAGAATTAGCTGCCTTGTGTGATCTATGCCAACAAAACAGACATCAGCTTGACAAATGCCAGTCTGATAATCATCATGGAAAGCTAAATGCAGAAAAGCAACAAGGTTAAGATTTTTTTAGGGCTGTTTAACAAGACTTCAGTTGCAGTCTCACTGTCAGTGAAAGTGCTGTGGATCTAGTGGAGAATGGGTTTATGAAAACATTGCAACAGTTTGAATTGCATTGTTTGCTTTGCGCCAGTTCTAAGTTAATATTATTCTCCTTACCAACAGCTGTGCCAGAGCCTTCTAGACCATTGTACTGTCAGATGAGAAAATATGAGAATTTTATTTTCTCAGACTATAATATCAAAAACTTAGATGAGAGAAAGTAGTCTTTTGGCACTCATGATCCCTCTTCCTTCATTATGATTTTTTTAAATAAGTTTCATCTCAGATGAGCTTTTGCACAGACTTCTCCGCTTAATGAAAATTATTCATTAAAATCTTACTCTTTTAAATTGAAGTTACAGGAGACTTTTACAGTTAAGGAATTAATTTCACACCTTTTTGGCAATCATTTGCTTTTACTGTCCTTCATTTTGGACCTTGGCCATAGGCACTCCAAAGACATGCATCTTACCTTTGACATTGGAAAGGTGTTCTCAAAACCAATTTTTTCGACCTTCCATTTCAAAGGGAAGAAAACAGGAGATAGTAGAATCCAGCTACAAGATAACTGAAATACAGTTCTGAAATTTAGGACTATCTTAGAAATGTTGAAGGAAATTGCCAAAATCAAAAGTTGAAGGACTAGACATTAATCCTAAAAGGGTAGAAGTAAGATCTTGAAAATAATTCATAAGAAAATTTCCTAATTAGGAGGGATTATTAATATCTTATAAAATCCACTGTGTACTCTTAGATCATTTAGCATTCCAGCATAAACAAAAGAAAACAAACAATGATTGTCTTACACTTCTGAAATCCTTTTGTCAACAGGCAAGTGGTAGAAACAGAATGGAAAATCACGTTATCTAAAGGCTGCCAATTAAATCACTTACAACAGTAAAAAGTTTTTCACTCTGAGTGACCATTGATGTTTTCTGCTGTCCAAATGTTGCTGCATCTTCCCTGAGCCAAGGAATCGGAGTAATAATCAATTTTGTGTAACTATTAAATTTTACTTCAGAGGGGAAAGAAAGGGAAGAAGGAAAAACCCTGGGGCAAATCAAATCAGAATGTGGCACTCTGAGGTCTGAGGTCAATAGTCAGAGTGTTGGGTTTTTTTATTACTAAGTTACCTAGTATTTGATTGGTTTGATCCTCCTTTGAGATGTAATCGAATATCAGAACTTTAACAGAAGGAATTTGCTACTTGATTTTATTGCCACATATTCCCATTTAACAGAACCTTGAGGTTAAGTTCTGAGTTGGTCTATATGACCTAGTTAGCTGCAGAGTGGATGTTCTTTGTTCAGAGTGTACCACTAAGATTGCCACTGCTGTATCACAGTGTTCAGTAAAACATGCTGCTCCTGCAAGGAGCATATCCATTTCTCCTCATCTTTGGTGCAGTAAGGGATGTTTAGGATTTTACAGAGATTAATCCAACAGTACTAGACCTGGAGTGGATAGATCTTCCACGTGTTAAAGAAAATTAGTGTGTGGTTATAAAACATGTTTGTGGCCAGAGTCCATGCAAGTTGTCATAAAGAGTGATTTACAAGTCACTTACGAGAAGAGCTGTAGCAAGACACTTAACACAATCTTGCCAAAATCATGCAGATCTGACACAGCACAGTTTCTTTTGCATGACTTGTACCTGCAAGATCATGCTCTATGGCACAGGCTTACAACTTAAGGGATTCTTATAGCTCTAGTGTAAATTTACATATGTGATAGACAATAAATCAAAACTAATAAAATATATGATTAATTTTTGCTAGCAATGGAAAAGCTTATGAGAAAAATCAAAGACTGTTCAACTGAGTTGAAATTTTACCTACAAACTTAACCTTGCCAGCAAAAATACTGTAGATCAAGAAAGTGTAATACATGGTATTTAGTGTAACTAGCAAAGCAGCAAAGGATATCATTGTAGCACAATAAATAGCTCAGGAGTATGCAGCCTGATATGAGTAGACCTCGAAAGCTTTTTTGCAATGGAGTCCTTATCTATCTATCTATCTATCTATCTATCTATCTATCTATCTATCTATCTATTTATCTATCTATCTATCTATCTCCTTAAAAGAGCACCTTTCACCTTTTTTTTCCTTTTTTTTTTCGGTCCTGAAAAGAACCTCATAAACACAATGGGCCCAATGCCAAAACAAAAATTAAATGCTCATGTGATACTCAAGGGAAGACATACTTTAACTATGAAGTATTCTCACAAGGAGCCTCATAAACCCTACATGAAAGTGAATGATCTACAGTTTGTGGCATTAATGTTTGTTGCTTTGACAGCACTTTTTATCAAAATAACTACAATTTTCAAAGATAGACTACTTAATTTTGACTATATTGCTTTTTTTGTTGGAAAGGAGCTATAAATAATAAGTTTACTAAGTTTTGGGGGTAGTTTGCAGTCGATCTAGTTTGTTCTGCAGCAGTCAGTTAATCCCTTCAAAGTATCATCTATTCGTCAGTTCATTATTTTCTCTAAGCGTAGATGGAATATATTAAAGCTATGTGGAAGCATTTAAAAAGAAAAAAGCTTGGAAAAGAACAGTCCCCTGCATGTCAGCCCTTTAGAGAACTGAAAAAAAGAGATGCTTTGTTGTATTGTTTCCCCAAAATGCTTCTACTGTCCTTTCCCCTTTTCCTCATCTACTGTATTTATCTTTTTTTCTTATTTAAGAAACTGCATTTAAAAAGCAAGTCAGGTTACATTTGTCAGGTATAGCTGCGCTCATATTACTCTGATATTCTCTAGCTGGTCATTGCTGTTGTTACTTTTTGTTGATTTATAAGAGCTGGCTGTAATTTGGTAGCATGCATTTTAAAAGAAGTGGCAGTTTAACATCAAAAGACACAGAAGCAGTAAAGGTCTCAGACTTGCACAAAGTTTCCACATACACAATATGCTATTGTTTGTACTGCATATGCATAACAATTGTTTGAAAGTATTCAGCCTTGCTTGCCAATAACTTCTCAGACATGTGTATGGGCCTAGAGCTTTTACGTTTAAAGTTTTTTATTTGGTCTGCTCAAGAAGATGGACACAAAATTCATCATGGACTTCAGTGAGATCTGGATTTCACTCACAGTGAGTAAGAAACATAACAACACAAAACAGAATATCTGCAATATGCAACTCAGTGGCATTAGATCTCAGAATACTGTGCAAGATCTTCTAGCATAATTTTCTTTTATTTACAGCTAACAGAAAGAAAAATAAAACTATTTCAGAAGCTTGCGAATTTCACTACAAAATATACAAGAAAATTATTTGATTTGTTGCATTCTGCAGGAATCAAGACATATCTTGCTCAGTCTGCAGAAGAATACATGGAAAATAAAATTGGTTGTAAACAAGGGAAAAATTTGAGACCATGTTTAGATACTCAGCATCACAGTGTGTTTTAGAAAGAGAGGTAGAGAAGAATTTTGTCTTCGTTTTTACTGGGAGGCCTGAGGCATTTGAGTTCAGTACTTCTCTAGAAGCATCTGCTTCACAGCTGTGGATAAGACTTCTCTGTAAGTCCTTGGAGCTTTGGTTGGTTGTGGATTGAAGATCACTACTAGCTCAGGTAGCTGTCCACAGTTGCAGCTCCATGATACTGCAGTTCTGAAAGCTATGGTTCTTTTTTTGTATGCTTTCCTCAGCCGCTCTTGAAGAGTCGCCAAGACTTGCCTAACAGCATCGTACTTTCTGCAGGAGCCACCCCATTAAGAAAAATTAAAAATGTGGAATAATGCCTTTTCCAAAATAGTAGTACCCAAAATAGTCTTCATTAGGAACTACACCAGGATTAAGACTGAAGTATGAAAGAATTTTACTACTGCTTACAGTGAAATCAGAATTTTGCCAAGTTTAATGTAACATAATCCAGGCCAGGATTTATGGACACCCTGCATGCTGATACCAGGCAGCACCAAGCTGTATTTAATCAGATATGGAGTGGAAACTTAGAGCATGCTGTCTGTGGCAAGTAGTTTCAATAAACAGTGCCTTTTAATATATTTATAAGCATCTTCCACCATCGTTTTAGACAAAGAAAAAGCACTGCACCCCCAACTTTATTAATATCATTAGCTAGTTCTGGTTTTATTACATAAACTGTTTTTTTCAATGATGTCACAGCTTCACTGATCTACACTAAAATCCTTTACCTCCTCTGTTCAGATCTCTTTCTTTACTGTTGCAAATACTTAGTGAACACCCCCTGACTGCTAAGAAGTTAAAAGATCAACTGTTCTATCCAGAATATAACACAGTTTTATAGTTATGAATTCTCATAACCTGGATTTTCCAACTGTCCGTATCTGGTATTTGCTTGTTCCACAACCTTTGACAAATCACTTAACTTTACAGATTCACAGCTTACATATCTGAAACGCGGATCTAGTAATAACTAACTACTTTTCACAAGTGTTGAGGGGATTGATTAGTCTGTGTTTGTTAAGCACTTAAAATCCCTCAGATGAAAGACACTAAATTTAAAAAAAAAAATTAAGCTCAGAATTTTAAAGGCTAGAGTTATTGTTATTATAGTTCATCTGATTTTAAATGTTATAGTCACTGTAAATTCATTTCATTTGTCTCTGTGATTGCTGAAGCATCTCTCCCCTCAAATAATGTCCAGTCTTGAAAGCAAAGAAAATCTGAGGGATGGACAATCTGATATCCCTGGACAGCTGTAACCTGGTGATACTGTAAAACTAGTTGTTACACAACTGTATCAAATTTGCCAAGCTACAGCTTTTATCCCTTTTGATTCTTCTAGCCTTTGTCTGCTACATCTAAGTGCTCTGTTGTACTGTATCTTCTCTTTTAGTTGATGCTTATGTTTCCCTCTGACTGAAGAATCTTTGATAAACTGGGAACTAAGTGACTCTGGGAACTCAGCTAGTAACCTGCTTTTCAGTGTTCCATTAATTTCTATAGTTCTTCACAGAACAATTTCATAATTTTCAGCATTTTTCTGTTGTATATAGTAAAACTGGATGCAAATATACTCAGCAAGCCACAAGATGCTCTTGCTCCTCACAGATAAGTGTTTCTCTACCTAAACTTCTGAGCATTTGTAGCTATAGCTATGAATAAACGTGAATCAAATAAAGAGGATTGTAAGCACCTGATTATTCACCCTAAAGTGAAAAGCACTGGCTTTTAATGAAGTATTTAACCTATTGGTATGCTAAAATGACCAATGTTTTCTCTATTCCCTGGCTTGTGCATTAAATAAAAGTACCAAGAATGAACGCTTGGCTGCATTTTAGTCCACATAAGCATCATATGTAGGAATATCAGACTCTGTATTCACAGGAATAGCATGCAAAAATCTATGTGTTCTCCTGTCAGAGGGATACATATAAAGTTTTTGGGAGTTTATAGTTATGAGTCAGTAGCCTTTCTATGTGCCATACATTAGTAGTTTCACATGCTTTAGAATTCCTGTGATCCGCAGGCAATAACAACGTCTTTCAAGAATTTCTTTCACAGGAACTCTTTTTTGTGTCTCCGTATTTTTTTGCTTTGTTTATTTCTTGCACAGAATCATGCTGAGCTGGAAGGGACCTGTCAGGATCATGGAGTCCAACTCTTGGTCCTGCACAGTACAGCCCAAGTCACACTATGTACCAAAGCATTGTCCAAACACATCTTGCCCTCGGTCAGGCTGATGCTGTGACCACTGCCCTGGGGAGCCTCTTCCAGTGCCCAGACACCCTCTGGGGCAAGAACCTTTACCTGATACCCAGCCTAAACCCGCCCTGACACAACTTCAAGCCATTCCCTTGGGTCCTGTCTCTGTGCGCCCCGGAGAAGAGATCAGGGTCTGCCCCTCCTCTCCCCAGCAGAGGTGTTGAAGACTGCAATGAGGTCTCCTTTCAGTCTCATTTTCTCTTTCAAACAAAGGATAATATTTAAAAACGTTGTCTGCTTGCTTCTTCCCTCTGGGACCTCAGTCTTTATTCTCACCTCAACAAATGGGTAAACTGCATTTTATTAATGGGTTTTTTTCCTGCATTAGTTAGGGCACTGTAGCCTGATTATTTTTTTTCCAACCTAAAAATATGTGTATTTCCCACTTAATAAAATACAGTATATTCTTTACTTTGTTCTGTTTTTAAGGTAATGATAAAGACATCTGTAACAAGAAAACTAAAGATACTTATTACAATTAGAAAGAAGCAATATCATAAGCATGTACAGCATATATAAATTACATGAGGTAGAAAACCGAGATGGATGGACTTTCTGTGGTGTCAGCCTTAGTGATTTTGCCAGTGAAGCTTCAACTGCCAAGAGATGAACCTTCACTTCATCTTCAGAAGCTATGCCATAATGTTGCAGATCTAAAATTGAAGATGTTTATACATTTGCTCACAGTTTAATCTTATGCCATCCCTGCTAGCTGTATACGGTAGCAGCAGTCCCCGCTGGGGAATGGTGAGCATTGGCTCCATGATTGCAGAAGGCTGATCAATTGCTTTATTGTACTGTACTGTACTGTACTGTACTGTACTGTACTATACTATACTATACTATACTATATTACTAAGAAAAAGCCACGTGGATCCAATTGGACAATGAATCCAAACACCATCACCAGTGTCCAATTAGGAAATCACCCTTTGGTAAACAAATCTCCATAACACATTCAACATGTGCACAACAACAGGTGCAGCAAATGAAGATACGAATTGTTGATCATACTTTTCTCTGATCTTTCTCATAGCTTCCCACAGATTTCCAGGAAAATCCTGGGAGAGAGCTGTCTCTCTCTGTTCAGAGGATATGTGATTACCACAGCTGTATCCATAAACTACTGCTCTTCCTTCACAGGATTTATAATCTTGCAATGCACGTGTTTGAAATAACTTGAAGACATTTCAAATTAAAATGATCAAAACTAGTTTTGCTCCTGTTGCACTAGGTGGATGTTAGTGTCCAATACTCCCAGACCAGGTTCATTCAGAAACGTCCAGACAGCTTTCATGTTTTAATAACAAGTTTATTTATTTTAAGATATCTGACATTACAAGGGATTCAGCAGAGGAATACAGCAGTATTGCGCAGAAAACGCAACACAAGGATAATAAAGCAATTGCAGTACACAGTTGAATAACAACAAAAATCTGATTCCCATTCCAGATGTCCCCATGCTTTCCGTCTCTGGGGTGGTTGGTTGAAGCCAGCTCATACCTGCTCTCTGAAGTTTATTTTCTTGGTTCCTCAATTTTCTTATCCCTGTGTTGGGCTGAGTCATTTGTACACTTCTCCCATGAAAGTTCTGTTTTAGGATGACACCCACACCTTTTTGATTAGCTTATGGAAGGACATTTACACAACTCATTGATCCACTCAACTTTCAGAGCCGTTGGTTAAACCAAAAGCCAGCCTCATGCCAAGTTTGTGTTGGGGTAAGTTCTGCTTTCTTTGCAACAGCTGTGGTAAAGAAAGTGCTCTTCCCTGAGCCTCAGGAACACATCTTTGCCCATCTCCTCTGGGTCTTTCTCCATTGTGGGGGTTCATTGATCAGTTACAGTTGATGTGACCTGACCCTTAGTGATTTTGCAGATATTTCTACAGACAGAGGAAAACAATTATGTTAAGATAGATGCACTTTAGCTAATGCACCATTGAGGTCATCAGGAAGGAAAGCAGCAGGCATGGCACTGGCTGTTATACACATATCACACCGTTCTGAAGAAGCAGACAGCATAATAAAAATTCAGATGAGATCTATACGTTAGACTAAGTACTTCTAGCAGTGAAGTCAGAGTGCATTTGCCATCCAGGATGCTTTTTATGCTTATCCTTTCCTGGCACCTTTTATTCTAAGTGTCTCTGACAACACTGTCATGACAGAACACTGGACACATCAAACCTTTTGTCCAAGCTGGTGCAGCTGTTCTTACATTCTTAATGTAATAGGAACATCGCCAGGGTCACTAACTAGCATCAGTCAAACTTAAGAAGTGTTTTAATCCAAAAATCTTTTGAAATAAATACATTCCTTAAACAGATTATGGCCATTTTCTTAGATCACCTTAGACAGAAGAGAAGAACAAACCAAGACTGATAGGCTTAAAAGCACAGCTAAGGTTTATTTTAATTCCTTTCAAGCAAAGATCTCAAAGTAAATACTGATCTAAGACCACAGAATTCCTCTGGGAAGTACGTTTGACTCTGAATTATTCTAATAGTTTTACAAATGCATAAATAGGCTAAATGAATTATTCCACTAAACTCTGTCAGAATCCTGTTATTACATTTGACTTGGAGACCTGAATAGACCAAATACACACGGTGCCTGAGTGAACCAGTGGTACATAAACACAGCTTGGAGCAGTTGCTATCACAGCAAGGTTATAAACTTATTACCATAAGGTATGACAATATATGTATTTATGTCATCTGCATATAAGTAAATAAATGCTAAAAATCTGTATTCTTGGACATGGACTTTCTGTAATTTCTGTTGGATATGCGATCTTTTGTCCCCAGGGAAAATATATATAGAAAGCAAAGTAGGCATTACTGACTTTCTGGGACAGGTCCCTCATCAGAAAATATATTACAGGAATTGGTAAACACCATAATTACTTTTCCTAATTTTTTGTAAGATAGCATTATTTTTAATGGTAGCCTCTAAAGTTTTGTGTGGTTTTTGTTAATTTTAGCTATTTTTGTAAACCTCTGTGCTCTTGGTGATTCTCCTACCAGAAATACAATATTCTACATTGTGAGTGACAGTTCTAGATTAACAGGTCAGCAGTATTGTAAAAAGGTTGTTGACAACTCCTCTGACAGATTGCTCTGAGTTTTAAGAGCTTCCATGTACATCTGGCAGAAGGACTGGCTGCTACAAAAGATAAAACTTTCTAATAAATCTTCAGGAGACTAAAAAATCTAGTGGAACAGTTGAGTTAGTGGAATGAAGTGAAATAAGCCCAATTTTTATGGCATGTTGCCCCAGTGTTCCCAAATGGCTTTAAAATGAAACAAGGAGACAATGTGTGTTTATTGTGGAGTTATATGAGCAGCCAGAGAAAAAGAATTAAAGGCAAAGATGTTTTGAGTTGTAAGGAAAATCAAATCAAAAGGGCCATATCCATATCACATCACCGCTGGCTGCTAAGGCTTTATTATGTATTACAAATAGGTTTGAGAACAAGCAAAATTTTGTTTTGTTTTGTTTCCCTGTAAGTCTGTTGCCTCATTGCCTGCTGTGGCAGCTAGGTAATGGAGATTACTTCATGCCCAAATGGGAATGAATAGGCTACTGTGTACAAGTCTGTTGGGAAAAAAAATATTTTGGCCATCTTCATCTCAGAGCACAGTATTTTTGCAGAGATTTGAAAGCAGAGTCACTAGGTTGCAGGGAACAGGATGATGGAGGAAATACAATAGCAATACATAGTTTGGATAGCATTAAAAATAGTATTAATCTGAGTCCTTTTTCAGTCATTTAGAAATCTCACATTTTACTCTTTCTTTTCCACCTGTGTCCAATCCACGGCAGCCTCTGCTGCTTTGGGGTTACAAAAAACCCCACTACTTTTCCTAGGGATAGCTGTTGGTGCTGAGACTAAGATCATTTAGTGTTCTTCAGCTGGCAGCATCTCACATTGTGAAGTTCCCACCTCACAAATGACATGACAATGCTCTGCCATGGAACAGTGAAAAACAACTTCTGTTTCAGGACAGGTTAGACAGATATGACACTCTAAGTGTAAAGCACTAATAGGTTCCTTTGTCCCTGCAGCAGTGTCACACTAGGTCGGGAACTAAGCCTGGACAGAGAAAAATGGAAAGGCTTGAGAATAGAGGCTAGGCTAAAAGAGTGATGAAAACCAATTTAGCTGTAATCTGGCAGCTGTAAATTTAACTGTGATCGCAGAATATCTATAATTAGGAACAGGATAGAGAAGCAGACAGTATAGAAATAGCAAAAGAGCTAGCAAGATTTTGGTGGAATTTTCTGACCATGATAGATTTTTCTAAAATTGAAAGAAAATTATACAAATGAAGACACGCCAATTATTTTTAAAGTGTGTGATCAGGTACCAAAACTAGGTCAAGACAAAAATAACTTAGTGAGTTTTACCTCATTGAAAAAAAATTAAATTAATTTACTACAACTAGTTGGGCTAGCAAAGGTACTTTCCAAACCAGAAGATGGTAGCATTAAGTCAATATGGTGCAATTTTGGCTTTCAGATGAAACTGCTTTGTGATCAAAAAGTGCTTTCGTTGTGTGTGTGAAAGGAAAAAAACTGGCATGAACTCTGCAGAAATGCTCAGCAACAGGTCATTAACAATTCTAAGAATATAAAGTAAACAAGAACAAAGGAAAGAAGCCTTGGGATTTATCTGAGATTTCCCCCATTAAGAGATATGGCAGTATTCACTTTGCTTATACCATCTGCACAAGTAAGGAACTCAGTCCAGTGCTCCAGGCACTGCTATATTAAAAATTGATAGGAATTCACTGTATAGTAGATTTTTCCTTCTAAGGAACTGCTAAATAGTTAATGAGGTGTTAGGCAGCTGAGTCCATCTTGGATGGGTAATTCTTTCAGTAACAACAGTTTGTTTGCCCCTTGAGGGTTTATTTTTTTACTATCTCATACAACAAGATATAATTTGACTTAGGCTTATTATTTTGTAACCTAAAAAAATATATATGAATTGATTACTGTCTTCTAAATGATCTGAACACCTTTGGAAATCTTTCCCTGCTCATAAATAAACAATGAACAAGTAGATAGTCAGCATCCGTCTGATGAATTACAGTGTTTGAAGCATCACAGTCAATATGATCTAGTCAATAATAGACAGCAGCAAAAAAGGATACCAGCCTACCAGGCAGAAAAATGAATCTTTCTTTTACTTTTACTCATTTCTTCCTAGCCACAGTGAATAGATATACCACTGAACATTCTAAACCTATGCTACTACTATGTCAAGAGTCTCAGTACACTGAGCCAGTTTTTTGCCAGCTGTGTGTTTATCAGCTGTCAGCTTACTGTTTCTTTTTAAAAAAAATTAGAAGGGGAGAGAAAAAAAAAGTAGTACATTCTTTCCTGAGGATTTTGTGTTTAAAGATGGAGCCAACTGGAACTGAGATCACTTCATCTGTCTGCAGAGGAAACAAAGGTAGGAAACATTTCATTCACAGAAAACTATAGTATTCTTCTGTCAGGCAGTGAAAGAAGAAAGTGATTCTGTGAATCCTCAGGAACATCCACGTTTGGGAAAGTGTATATTGTTTCTTTTCTCACCTGTTTTCTGAAACAGACCTCAGGTGAGTTTTGGCTTGTAGCTTGCACTAGTAGAGAGAGGGAAATGCTCATGGGCAATAGTCACCAGCTCAAATCAAACCCAAGTCTTCAGCCATGGAACATCAGCTGTTCTGTTGCAGTCTTGCTGCAGGTGGACAAAACAAAAGCAAGTGCATGGGAGAGCACTGACAAACTACACAGGCTTTCCAAGTACCTGTTACAGGCATGCTCAGCTTTTCACAACATCTCCATCTACGTAGAGTAGCTGCTGCTGCTCAGCTCGGTGGATAAACATGGGTCATCTTGTGATAGATCTAATCTTTTTCAAAATCCAGTAGGCATTTCGTAGGTACTCTAAGAGAAAATGAAGTAAGGAGTAATAAGATTTTGTAGTGGTATGGAGAGGTGTTAGGATAAAAAAACGTAGCAGGTTTTATGTAAGTTATTTAAACATTTGCTAGAATGGGTAGGCACAATCAGTTCAGTGCTGAAAACAATAACATAGCTGACTATGCAACACAAGGTATGAGAGACTACCTTGTAGCAGATAAACTAAGTGTTTTTATAGTTGGGCTATTTTCACTCCACATTACCTTAAACAATCATAAAACATTATCTACTCCATTGCAGAAAAACTGCTTGGTGTTTCTGCTACAGCAGGACAGTCCTGAGCACACTGCAAAAGCCAGGCAGATTTTGCAATATGCCTTAGAGAGACATAAAGAGAAGGACTGTCAGAACATAAACATTTTATAAAGTAATGGATCAGTGTCAGAGTAAGTATGAAAATCTGAGCATTGACAGACGCCTCTCAAGTTAGTGAGGTAAGAAACTGTTGGTCTTGCATTTTTACGTTTTACAAGTTCTACTGTTTTCCCAACACAATATGTCTGAATATTAAGGAAAATAATTTATCTGAATACAATATATTATACCTCAAATATTGCCCTCTGATCAGTTTTTCCTGAAGCATTACTTCCACAAAATAAGAAGGGTTGCTGATTATTTAAACACGGGTGCACAAAAATAGAAGAATGCATATTTCAAGCCTAACAGACCTTCTGTCCCAGGGCTACTGATCTGAATGGAGAAAGTTTGTGGGTTTTGCTAACAGTCCACAGGAGTCTGGGTTGTCTGTGTCATTGCAATAGCTACTGATCATGCTGACAGCACCCTTTTACCAAAAGGTGCTGCATTTTAATCCCTTTCCCAGTCCCATCCATATATATGGATAGAAGGGCAATGTTTGCCATTTTCTGTACTGCAGACACTCTCTTCTGCTCTGCAGCTCTTCTCCTACTGTGGCCTTTGTCATATTTAACATAGAAAAAGTAAATTTGGCTTCTCATTCACACCTTTTTTCCCCTCATAAAGTCATAATTCTACAGAGAGCAACCTGATTACCTAGGAAACAGAGCACAACCCAGTAGATTGCAAGCAGCTGCTACAGTAAGACAGAGTACCTACAGCAGACGGACCCTTGCATTATCCTTTTAGGTTCTACTTTGAGTTATGATGTAAAGAACATAGGATGAAATTAACCCTATTGGATCAGACCAAAGCATCTAAGAGAGTGTCTAGTCTATGCCAGGGAAAAAAAAAACAGGCAATAGGAGAAATTACTTATAAGCAGAGTGTAAATTTGTAAGGCACTTTTCCCTTGTCAATACACCATGGAAAGGGACAGAAGTTGAAGCTTTCTTCTCAAACTAATGCAGAGGAATTGGTGCCAGAGGGAGATGGGGTTTGTGTAGTTTTTTCAGAGTTCAAAGTTCCCAAAACCAAAAATTTAAGTAGTGCTGATGAAAAAACAGTGAGGAATCTTCTGTGTTTACAGTTTCATGAACTTCAGAGAGGAATATCAATAGCCTGTCAATAGTAGCTAAACCAGTCTGCAAGTTACAGCAGTGATGGCAACAGTTCTTAAAGAAACTACTTCAAGGATTTTTTTGTTTGAATAAATGTACATGTTTCTTTACAATGTGCTCAGTTTATTGGGCTGAAGTGAATAAGGTAATAATTATTAAGCAGTTGTTAGAGAGTCTGTCAGAGAAAATGTAGGCTGTAGCAAACCTCACCCGTCCAAGAAGATGTGAATAAACTGGAGAGCAACACAGAGAAGCTATTATGAAGAATCCTGTTGTTACAGTGGCATGCTGGAATGAACCACTGTCAGCAGGACAGACAGCAAAAAGGGTTAAGAAGACAAAAGAGGGATTCTGATACTTTTAGGAAAGCAATGGCTTTGGAAAGCAAGTATGCAAATAGGAGTGATGGAACTGTAACTACAGTGAATCCCATGGAGTATGTCCTGTAGTTCAAGCACAGCAAACACACGGCTCAGATAAAACCCATCCAAAGGTACCAAAGGAAATCAGCCTTTGGAAATAATAGAAACAGCAATGAGGAAGGTGAATATAATGAATATGGGGACACAGAGCAAAAGAGGGAGCAATTGTTTTGCACTCAGTATATTCTATTTGCAGAATTCACTGTCAGAGTGGGGTCACAGAAAGATACCCAGAGACAAAGTAGGGCTGGTTCATGCTTTGACTTGATGATAAGTCTGTGGTTATCCGAGTGGTAGGCAGTCTGCTCTGAATTTTTGTTAAAAAGAGACTTAAGAGGGAAGGAAAGTATGTCAGAAAAATTGTCCCATGCCTCAGCCACCTGTACTACTAGTGATGTCTACATCACAAAATTTGCCTTCTCTGTGGGATCAAGACTGGTTATTATCCAAAGCCAATGACTGCTTCTGAAAGATCAACATTGCTCAAAACTGTTTCTCTTTAGTATATTTCTCTACTAGGTTTCTGATCTATGATCATCTTGATTAGTTTTCTCACAGCTAGTGTATTTCTGTGACAGAATCTGCTGACCAGTGAATCAGGTCTGTGCTCAGAGGCAAATGCATTCTGAGAGCAGCCTGTGGTGTTTCTACATTGGTGTGGGTAGCAACAGCCAGGAAGAGCAAGAGTTAGGAGGGATTGCAAGGTCATGTCTGGTTTCAGGGCTGCTATGTGAGCAGAGTCACAGAGACTGAGTGGCACAGCATGTGCACCATGAGCACCATGCTTCTTTAGAGAGACAAGAATAGGGAGGATTGCATTCTGTATAAAAAAGCTTCTTGATGGGACAGCACTGGGGTGAAATCTTTTGGTGATCTTTGGATCCAGACTGATGAACCCTGGAGAAATAAATGTGAAAACAGCTCAGAAAAAACTTATCATATGCCTTCAGCAACCTATAGTGACTGGGAAAAATATAAGATTATTTCTAAAGTATTTAGGGAAAAGGCCAAAGGTCAGATGGAACTAAATCTAGGCCTAGATTTAGAGATGTAACATTTATAAGTATGTGTGTAGGAGAAAACATGGGCTTGTTGTTGAATGAGAAAGACAACCTAAATAGTAACAAAAAGTAGCTTTGTATCTAAATCGCAGCTAGGAAGAAGTGGAGGCAAGTCCCATGAATCAATAATTTAATCAGTAATTTAAATGCTAAGAAAGGGATTTGCAAATGATAGTAAATAAGGGGAAGAGATTATTAGGCGGGAAAGTGAAACCTCATTCTTAACAGACCTCACAAAATGTGAAGATTGGTGAACAATTCAAGAAGTGTAAATTCTGTACATGGATATGGAAGACTAATTCATGCACAAAGGTAGGCTGGGACTGAGTGGCAACCCTGGTGTCAATGCCTGGATGCAGCAGTGAATATCAAGCAGAAAACAAGCCAGCATTGCAGACACACCAAAATAAGGGGAAGTGCACACTGGCCCTGGCCAGCAGGTCACGGAGAGGGACTATACACACTTTCCTGACCTTTGTGACACTGGACTTAAAATAATGTAGCAAGGTTTATGTTCCAAATCAAGTGGGGTAGGGAAAGGGTATCAACCAGGAGCTATCAACATAGGTAGGATCCTAGAGCACATAACCTTCAAAGAGAAAGATTGGCTTGCTCAGCATAATGCAGACGTTATCTAATAGCAGTCCACAGCTGCTGGAAAGGAATTTATGATTTCTTGAGCCAAACTCCTCCCTTTAGAAGAAAATTACCTCAGAAGGAACAATGAACCCTTACTGCAGCTGGGACATTCAGATTAAATGTTTGGGGTATCTTCCTAGAAAAGATGGCAAGTACAGCACAGGAGTAGTGGGAGATTGTGCAACTTGACTATCTACAGCAGGTGACAAATTTGCTTCAGGGGAGAGGTTGAACTAGATGTCTTCCAGAGGAAAATTCCAACAAACACTCTCTGAATCAATGACTAACTCTTGGTTAAGTATATAATTTTCTTCACACATTGTATGTTGTTTGATTTCCACTGCAGCAAAAGGATGAGTTTAGACGAAGCTCAAATGCTACTCCCAGAGTGTTCATTTAAATCTCCTGTACCTTGAAGAAAAGACTAGAAAGTGAATTATGCTTCTGTACCTTGACAGAAAACCTATAGCTTGGGGTAAAACCTATTTTCATCTTGTTTTGTCCTGTATTCTCTTTGCCTGGAAAAAGTACATGCTTTGCTTTGCAGTGTCACTTCTTATGAGAGGATAGTCTTGAGTTAGTAGCAGCAGCAAAGGTCAGGAGATCAGGAAGAAAACCTAATTGCATAAACAACCCAAATATTGTCCATTCTGCACCAGGGCTTTTATCAGCTCTTGTTTTATCAGAAATCAATCTGTCCCTTTACAGTTTACTTGTTCATAGGATCAAAAATTAGTGCTTGCAGTAGTAAATATGGAAACTATAGCTATAATTCATCAGTTCTTTTGTCTCTGATAAGCTTGTATCATTCACAATAGAAACTTCATGTATCTCTCATTTTACCAGTGAATGAGACATTTATTTCTAGAAACCGTTTATGCAGATATACCTGCAAAACTGAGTCTGCAGACATACCTGGAATAATTTCCCAGATCATTTTTATACAGAAAATACTTTATTGCTTGCATAGCTTCATCCAACTTCAGAACTAATTGGCTGGAAGCACTTTTTTTTTTTTTTTCAGGTATTATAATGTAACAATATTTGGGTCTCCGTTCTCTTTGTCTGAAAATTTTTATTGTCTTTTGTCTTCCATGTATGATTTCCTTGAACTTCAACAGGCTTAGCTAAGACATACTTTTCCAATTTTTACGTCTCCAGGTTTTATTCATAGTCATTTAAGCTTAGAGCTTAGAAGAGTATGTATGACTAACACATACACACAAAACAAAAAACAAAAACCAATACCAAAACCAAAAACATCCCTGGCAGTTAAACAATCCTCCACATTCCACATAAGGACTTTTCAGAAGAATGTTGTTTACCCAGCATCCTAGGACATGTCTAGTGCTCCAGAAGTGTGGTGATGAGATCAGACTCATACTCTAGGAGAAAAGGAAAAGGGAAAAGGAAAGGAGGGAAGGGGAGAGGGGAAAGGGGGAAAGGGGAAAGGGGAAAGGGGGAAGGCAAGGTTCCGGGAATGTTCTGGGAAGGGAAGGGAAGGGAAGGGAAGGGAAGGGAAGGGAAGGGAAGGGAAGGGAAGGGAAGGGAAGGGAAGGGAAGGGAAGGGAAGGGAAGGGAAGGGAAGGGAAGGGAAGGGAAGGGAAGGGAAGGGAAGGGAAGGGAAGGGAAGGGAAGGGAAGGGAAGGGAAGGGAAGGGAAGGGAAGGGAAGGGAAGGGAAGGGAAGGGAAGGGAAGGGAAGGGAAGGGAAGGGAAGGGAAAGGGAAAAGGAAAGGGAAAAGGAAAAGGAAAAGGAAAAGGAAAAGGAACCTGGAACAGAGGAGGACAGAGAAAGGAACAAAGAGACATCTCTGGGGCTTTGCTTGATGCAGTATTGAGAGGTAAGGCCTGGCTCTAGAAATGTTGTTTCCCCAGCTGACAGCACTGACCGTGGATTGCCAAGATTTTCATTTCCTGGCTACAGGCTCGCATGGACCCACAGGCAAACATCAGCTACTTGCTATAGCAAGCACCTTTTCAGCTGTCTCCTCTGTGCCTCTCTCTGGCCCCAATTTGGTACAAGTCCTGATGCTTGCAGGCCAGAGGGGTGCACCAGTAGCAAAGCAGTGCTGTCTCCAAGTGGTCCTGTTGCTAAGTGTGGAGAGGAGACAGAAAGAGAGGGAGAGGGGATCTGTCTCTGAATACCTGATATGCCTGTTACTGTCCAAATTTCCCACACTTGTAGCATGGCCCTGATGAAGCAGCACAACCACATCTGCTTCATGTTACTATTCTTTTCTCACCTATCTCTGGCTGTCAATTTCTTTTTACTTCTTTCTGTCTTATTTGATGTCTGATGTTGGCTTTTCTTTTCTTTCTATTTTTCTTTCTGTCTCAATATATATATTTTTTTTCTATTTGGAGGTTATTAAGATTTAGTCTTTTCTCTCAGAGTATAGCCCTCCTTGCCCTGTCATGAAATGAAATCATATTGAACAGAAAGACTTTACTTGGAGCTCAGACAGGAATTAAAGACAGCAGTTTTAACAAGAACATACATAAACATCCCCAGACTTCTAGTACTGCCAACGTGAGCTTCCTTATTCATGTTAAGATATTGACAATCTATTTTCAAGGTAGGATACATATTGCTTTGCAACTTTAATGTATGAAATGTTTTGCAGCACTGGGAATGCCTCTCAAAGACAGAATCAAATCTAGTCCTCTCACAGCCTTTACTATCTAACCACATACTTCTTCTTGCAGTGAATGTATCTCAATAAATTTCTTAAAATGTATTAAACATCTATTATTTATGTACCGTTACAAGGGACAGAAAAGAAGTCCTAATTTTGCAGTGCGTTGCTGCTGATTTAATCAGTGTACATTTGCAAACCCGTAAAGCACGCACAGTATTTCCCTTCTGCCTCCTGCTTTTTTGTCATGTCTGTTGACCACATGGATAATGCTGGAGCTGCTAATTCTCTGCTTGCAGTGATTAATGCTCTTGCCAGAGCACTCATTACTAGAAAGACACTGAGGATCAAACCCATACTGAGAGTAATCCAGCGTAGCACCAGCTGAAGAGACAAGAGTTGTGTCTCCCTATGCCAGGGCTGTATTTATTGCTAAAACCACCTCCAACACAAAGATGCCTTGCCATGTTTATTCTGTGCCACCACATCCGGTATAATCAGGAGAGAATAAGAGACAAAAGGTTTACACTGTTGTGTTTACGTCTGCCAGTAACAACATTGGAGATTCACAGCATCTGAAGCCAGTCAGTTCATCAAAGTGTTCTTCAGCTGCACAAAGCACTCCATCTTAGCTTTGCATCCAATTGTGCATTTCAGGGGATCTTTCAATATGCTCTTCTAGGCAGTGATAGCAAACTTAGCAATATGCACTCTTGCCTTACTTGCTGACTGGCTTAAAAAAAGAAAATTAAATACATTTCTCATATGGCTATAATGTGGAATTTTCCCACACCATTAAATAAAATGTTCCTCTAGTTTATTTTGGCATTTTCGAGGAGAAAACATTTCTTAAGCTAAACTTTCTGAGTTGTGTGGGGACATTTTGCTAGTGCATACCATATTTTTTCCCCAACACATATAATATTTCTGCTTCTGTGCCAGCAACTCATCTAAGGTAGAAAATCATCTGCCTCTCCATCTCTCATCAGAATAAGCCAAGAGTAATTCTTCTGAAGTCCATGGAGTTAAACCAGTGTACAGAAGAGAAAATCATGTTCTGCCTGATCAGCCCTGTAAAAGAAAACAAGATACAATTTTTATTAGAAACAAGCAAGTTAGAGAAACTACTTTCTTGCTATAGTTTTTAATGTAGCTTAAGTGGTAGAGTATGACAAATAATATCAGTAACATTTCATAAATAATTAATAAAAATTTTGCACGTGATGTGCATTTCTTTTTGCAACAACAACCATAAGAAATAAATTCTTTGAAACAACAGTCTTTCTTTGTTAATGTATTATGCACACCTGTGCATTCACATAGGTTAACAGGAGGGCAAAGGGAGCCTTAGTGCAAATGTGATAGCCAGAGTAGAGCAAACACAAAGGAAAGTTATACTGAAAGACAGACACAAAGGTTTAATGTTAGCCATTGGAGCTACTGGAACTGATACTTTGAGCTAGTGTTTCTTACCATTAAGGCTTCCTTCTCTGTCTTCCTGAAAAGCCTATTACATAAGTCTGGTTATTGGGTTAGACTCATTTAAAATCCAGCCTTGTGTCACCTATTAAGCTAACAGATGTAGATCCACAGATGAATGAATTACTACTAGCTTCAAAATGCTTGGCTTGTGTAAGGGGATTGAGGTGCTGTATGATGCTTGGGATTTTTATTTTCCTCTTGCCTTATCCACATGAGAAATACTTTGCTAGGCACTAACTTGCTTGACCTTTTTGTCTCAGCCAGAAATTTTCTATTAAAAGTAAAAAATGATCCTAACAGAGAGATACCAAACATCCATCGTTTAATCTCTGGGGTCCTTCAACCAATTTGAAAGTCAACATTGGAGGAAGCAATTTTTTTCTGTTTGTTTCAGCCTGATCTCCTACAGTTGTTTAAATTGGACTAGCACACAGTTTTAAATTACCTGAATAGTAAAATAAATATGTTGTGTACAGTTTTTATAACACTTACAGAGAGGAAAATGATTGTGTAAAAAAGAAAAAACCCACAATAGGGATTATAGAATGACATTCCTATCACACAATAGTAAAGAAAGACATATCATACAAAAAAAAAAATGTATCCCACTCTGAATCCTGGCTTCCACAGGTCAGAGTCTCAATTATACTAACAGTTATTAACATAGTCTGGGTGAAAGACATACTTTTGGTGCTATGCAACCCTTTCTGAGATATAAATAAATCAAGTCCATCCAGTCAGACCAAGTTAAATGCATGCATGTTCACAAGAACATCTGTACACATACTGAGACCTGCGCGTGCTACTATGTAGTATAGTGTTTGACAGGCGACTTGGAAAGGTAGGACAGAATTCTTTGCTCTTAAAATGTTTATTAAATTATAATATTGGTTTCTAGGGTTTTGGCACTTATCTCTGTCCAAAACAAAATCTTCAACACAGTCTTTTAACTTTTGGGGAAAAAAACCCAAAAGATCCAACCAAAAAACCACATCTGCTGAGTGAAGATTGATTGGTTTAGACATCAGAACCAAAATTTCTAACAGTTCTTTGGTGGGAGGTAGAACTCTGTAAAATTTAAATTTGGTTTTTAGAAATACCCAAGTAAAAATCTCTGGTGACCCCAGAGAAAGAAGTCCAGTGAAACTGTATTACATAATGTATCAACATAAAATTCATTTGCTTATTTGTTTGGAGTCTGACAAAGAAATCAACAGATAGTTCACCTTCATATTTTGTTTAGGAGGAAATTTACCTAAAATCACTCAGACAGAGCTCTTAAAATTACATATTTATGTTAATTTGCAGATATTTGTATCAATGTTGCCAGCTTCAGGGAAATCACATGGAAATATGAGGTTTTTTCATTGCTTTAAAATGTTAAATCCTGTAAAGCTAACTAAATATTGACTATGAGCTAATACAAAACGTAAACATGCTAAAAGATTGACATTCACTGCATTAAAGAACACCCTAAGTGAAGAACAGTGCAACACTGCTGTTCTGCGAAGGCAGTGGTATTACAGAACAAAAATTGTTCTCCCTGTTCCAAAGACCAGTTTTAATTTCACCTTCTGTGAAGGGCCAGATTTTACCTTCAGATAAACACAATCTGCCAATAAATTTTCTGAGTAGGTGTACCAAGATTCCCAGGTTCCAGCCTCTCTAGAAACTGTAAAACAGCAGCACCAGAAAACAAGCTGAAAGGGGAAGCTCTAACCGGGTCCTGGATTTATTAATCTCAGTATTCTTTCCTAGAAACAAGCAAAGAGGCACAGCCTTCTGAAAACTTAAACACGTGCTGTATAGGTTGAATCCTTCTACCTGATGAAGTAAAATCTGTTTATAAATTCTGTTCCAAACTGCGGCTTGTGACATAGCAACTTTCCCATTTTTCTCCTTTGCTTTTGATTTTCACTTTCAGAAATGAAAATTAAGAGTTGTCTGTTGTGCATTAAATATTAATTTCTAGATAATGCTTCCTGTTCTACAGTTTGCCGTGTTTTAAGAACAGAAAAATTATTCACATTATCCATTTTGTTGAGGATTTTGGAGACTTCCTCAGCAGCAGAGCACCACAAAGAACTCTGTGACAAAACTAAGAGATGGTAAGAAACGTCAAGATTTGGCACCATATATTTGTTAATCCAGTGTTCCTAACAAGTCGAGTCTTTCAGGAGTTTTATGTAACTTCATAGAAGAGGGGAAGTTCAATACAGAGAAAATAGTGTGTGATCTTGGGATAGCCTGGATTTGCTATGCCATCTCCTCTATTTCCTTTATTTTCTAAAGACAGTAACTCTTAGTTAATAAAATTGCACTAGACCCAGGGAACTGTTCCAGCTGTGGCCCCCATACAGCAGGAGAGCATGGGGCTCACCACAAAGTTCACTCTATGGAGGAAGCTTTCAAGTCTGTCAGTGAATTCACTGCCAAGACTTCTGCTAAAACAGCTGATTTTTTGGGAACTCTGACCAAAATCCTTTTAAAATATTATTCCCAGTTTCATTGACAGCACTTCACAGTGAACACACACTGTCTGCAGGGATTTCATTTTTTCAGGGCTTTAGCTCATGTCCATTTTTGACCAATTAAGCTTGGCAATTTCTTTTTAAGATGATGTTCCCTTCTTTTCTAACAATCCCTCCACCTACTGTCCTTGGAAGTTTTCAGAATAGTCAGGAAAAAAAAAAAAAGAATAAAGCCCCCAGTAAAGGAACACAAGGCACATCTATGTCAGAAAACTCTTGTTAGTGATTTCTGAACCACTTTTGTCACTGAAATTTAAAGCAAGAATAACAAAACCCTGTTATAAAGGAGGACTGAAACATTGTTTCTCTCTTTTACCTCTTTGTATTATCATGTCACTCTGATTCAACTAAAGCTGCACAGAGGGAGGAAACCACGGTCTCAATCTCTCTGATTTTTGTAGCAGGCCTAATTTTAGAATCTGTTGTGTCAAGTTTTTCTAAACCTGTCAGTTTAATTTGGCAGATGCGGGTTAATGGAGACCTACTGAAAGCAGGGTGAAAGTCTATCCGAGTAGACGAACATAATTCATGACTTTCACAATGCAGCAGTAAGGTAATAGATAAATGTCGCTTCCTTGAAGTTGTAGCAGGAAGCTATAGACAAAGGTACCTTTTTAAGAAAAAAAAAAAGGCACTAGAAAGGAAAAAACGTTAATGGCCATGGAAAGAGAAAGAAAAATGCTTCTATGTTAGCTGGCCCCTTATCTTCAAATTCTGAAGTGGCAGCTGCAAAAAGATCAAGACAGGTAGGGCAGCAGAAGGCAGAGGCTTAGGCACAAAAAGCTTTAAATGGAAGCTGAGCACATCAGGCACCATGATACAAATCAGCAGTGGCGGAAGAAACCTTTCAAGATAATAATTTAATATTTGTTAAATAATTTGCAAGAATTATTACAATATTACTTAGCTCACTTCAGCCCCAGACCACCAGTGAGTCAGGAGTCCGGAAAATGCTGTCTTGACTGGACACTGGTCCATTTAGGTAACTTAATACATACATCTAATGTAGAGTGCTGAGGGATATTCAACTTTGTAATTACATTACATTAATTCTATAGTGATTTTCATTCTGGTAAAAAAATAGATGAGCGAAAATTCACGGCAACAGACCCCAGGACAGCAAGCCCCACAAATTTTTTGTCCTATCAGGATGGTTCAAATCCCATTTTTCTCTCTTCATCTCAAGGGATAACCTCCCCTCAGAGCTTCATGCAGGTCCTCTGAATTACTCCTTTGAGACCATCAGAGGGTCCTAGTACTTCACATTGCCTCTCACAAGGAACGAGGCAGAATTTAAAGACTTAGAAGAGACCTGTTTTCCAAGAACTGCCCTCTTTAAGATAGGGCACAAAAACCAGTACAGCCATTATCTGAAAGGATATTTGTGCAGTCAGATAAAAAAACACAGACATAGTCTTTTAACTTGCTTGTGAAAATAGAAGGAAACAAGCTGTGCTTCGCTTTTTGATGGTTCACTCTATAAGCTCACCTGGTAAAGAAAGCATGAAGAACTACAAAGGAGTTTCCTTGTATACACACAGGACTTGTCAGAAGCAGCCACAGCACACTCCAGAGCAAGCAATCATAGATATGATGTGTATCTGGCAACAAGGCAGGGAAGAAGGAAAAAGAAGAACCTCCCTCCTATGGAAGAGCCATGCCAAATTGCACTATTAAGTACTGCAAAAGTCAGGCCCTTTAATTTTTGTGAGAGTGAAGGAAAAAACCTTTATATTCAAAAGAATAAGCGGCAAGCCACCAGGGAAGCAAGGCTGACTAGCACAGCAGCCCTCTGGAAGCTTGGATCATTAGGCCCTGGGTATGTGCTTATCCATGTGCAGCTTTCCTTTGTCACAAAAGGGCATCTCAGTTATAAATGTTGTTCCACAGATGCCCCAAACTGAGACCTTGAGAGCACTGTGACAAAAACCCCAAAGCCCAAAACCACAGGAGAGAAGTGAAATACTACTTCTTACCAATCTTAGGCCTTTTGGCAGTCAACTGACCTCCACCCATATTAAGTAGCTCTCCATCTGGCTTTCCCACAACCTGAGAAAATCCAGAACTCCTGGACAAATCCTGAGGCAAGGTGATTGCATGCACTGTAGTAACAAGTAATATGTGTGAAAGAGTTTAATCAGATCTATGACTGTTGTACCTTTATTCATCTCCTTATCATGAAAGACTTTGTTTACACCTCAGAGAATTCTGAATAACTTTAGATTTTCAGTGCCCTAGGTATGAAGTGACCCTGCCATGCACAGAATCAGCATCTGCTCAGCATGAGATGCTTCTAGCATATCAAGTGACAAAACTAATCAGTGAAAGCAACTTGGCTCACTAATAGAAGTTACATGCTAATGAATAATGTTTAAGTGATGTTTTTGCTATGTAAGTTTTCATCCTGTGTTCAGCTCAAAATTCATTTTAATACCTCTAGTTGACAGTTTGAATCATAGAATTATAAGGAAAAAGGCTGGAGGGTCTTCAGGAGGTCATCTTTCCACCCCCCATGCCCTAAAGCTGAAACCCCAGGGATGCTAAGCATTTAGGAGTGATTATGTCCGATTCTGTGAGAAGTTTGCCTTTCAGACATGCTAAAGGGCAGAGGGCAGCAAGAACAACTCTGATCCGTTGTACCATGCTTGAGACATTCACTGTTGTGGGTTAAGGGTCAGGGTCTATCCAGATCATTTTCCATTGTTGCCTAAAAAGGAAAGGCCTCTCTGAATACCGAGAAATCGCTTTAAAGCCTTGATTTAACAGCACAGGATTTGCTATGCTGGATCATGGCATGAGTTCCAATGAGAGTGGTTTCCCTCCTAGTTCGACAACCCACACCAGAGCCTTCAGAAGGAGCTCCAATGCATCAGTGTGCAAAGAGGGGAGACACCCCAAGTGCAATGAACACACCAGAGGGTGTCTTCTAGCTCACAGAGATTTTATACTGTGGTTATTGCTGTTCCAGTTTGCAAACCTGTAAATATTGTAAGCCATCATGAATATATAAAGATCTTTAAAATATCCAGAGTAGTTAACCCTGCCACATCAGTGAACTTCATAGACTGGCTGTTCCCCAGGAGAATCATGATTTCCATGTTTGTGTTCTGAGTATACTTGTACCTCCTTGTAATCTATCATGCTGTGGGGCAAACATAAAAAAAAGAAAAGAGTTTCCAGTTTTACCATAACTTCCACAAATGTCTGGCAATTATTTGAAAAACTTCACATTTTTCATTGCTGTGTTTCCTCATGACAGTTAGACTATCTTTTTCTATGCAGTTTCCTTTCTTGTCTTGCCATCCCTCCAACAGGCCTTTTTTGTCTGTCTCAGGTTTTATGCAACTCCAGCTATTGCTCTGTTATGTATTAGGTTTTACTAGCATCTGTGGGCCAGATGCAGCAGAGCTCTAACCAGTTCCATAAGCACTGGTGTCAGTTCTGGAGTCAGGATTGTGCATTTCCTCCAAAAACTTCCAACTTCCAAAGCTGGAGTTAAAGAAAGAAACCAAAAAAAAATTAATCAACATGTGATCCTAAGCCATGAAAACTGTCAATAGCTACACTTGCTCTTTAAAAATTAATTAGAACAGCCCATGAGCTTGTTTAAATCCCTGAAATTAGTGTAACTCTTCAGGGCCCTTAAGCCGAGTTGGAATGAGCTCCCAGTCCCACTACCTTATACAAGCTCCAGTTCCAAAAGGTGATTTATCCCTCTGAGAGTACCTGAAGCAAGATACATCCTTCACAGCTGGGCAAAGGCGGAAAAGTGACCTTTTCTGCCCATTGAGATAGTATTTAAAATAGGAGGTTCCATCTCTTTCAGTGGCACAGCTGTTGGAGTGTTAGCAGCGGCACCTCAGACGCGGCTGCACAGCAGGCGCCTCTCCGATCCAAGGCTCATCCCCGACGTGACCGGTCAGGGTTACCTCGGTGGGGTTACGTGGCCAGATCCTTAGGGGTACATCCACAGGAGAGACAGAGGCACATATCAACAATCCATCTTCCAGAACATTAGCCCAGGCATTTTCTCGGGCTAAATCCTACCTTTCAAGCTTGAATTGAAGGCAGGAGAAGAAGTAGGCACCCAGGAATTTGGTCTAAAACTCTGAGAAAGATTTGCTTAAATGTAACAGGAAATGATGAGGAAGGTTTCAGGAATCTATTCTTTATATCCTTAAATAGATCCTGAAGTCTATTTCAAAGTCTCCTAGCATGGTCCACACCTCCTGATAAAATATGGTCAAAGCTATGTGATTTTGACACTCTGAATCTTTGCACTAAATTCTTCTAACTTATTTGCGGAAAGCCATATATTTATTGAAGAGATGAAAGGAAATTGCTCCTTGATAAATGTATGGCACATTAAACTGTGTTTGCAATTTTTACTAAAATTTCCTAAATTAAACCTAATTATTTCGTTATTTTCTGGGGTATATGCTAACTAAAATAATAGTTCATTTTATTCCCTAAATAATTTTCTTTAAATAATTGTTGCTCAATATATCATATATTGATTGTATTTCTTTTTTTTTTGCTTTAAAACAGTTTACCAACATTAACAAATTAATTTTTATTGCTCTTTCATAAATGGCAGAGTGCCATGGAATAAAAAATCATTCCATTGTTATTTTCTGCACATTGAGAGCCACAGTATCCAGTATTGATGGCTTCAACATATGTCATCTCTGTGGCCAGTTAATGGAAAAACTCTTCTTAATGGAGAACCTCATCCAACTCCCATAGAAATCAGTGAACCTCTTCTTTTCCACTCTAAGACTGAAAGAATTAAGAAGTTATTGAGCTGATAAAACCAAACAATAATGAGGACTGCTGAAAAATCTGCTCTTACCTGAACCAGATGTCTTGAATCACCAGCAATTTTGCACCCTGAAATACTATTTAATCTTGGAGTGTTGCCATGGAGAATTCCTGAGTTTATCTACTGAAGAACAGTAAAATTGTCCCCTTTCCTCAAAGTTAGGGACAGTTGTGTCCCCTTTCCTGAACATGACCAGAGCTTCAGTCTCATTTGAACTCATCAGTTCATCATGTCCTAGAGTCATGGATGATGTGTAGGATCCACTCCTGATAAGAGTGACTAGGTTATTGCAGGGGAGTAGGTCAGTAAAAAGTAATGGCTATGGTATTTCAAACAGTTACCACAACAACAAAAACATAAATCATTAAAGTCTGATGCCTACAGACTATTTTTTTCTCAAGTCTGGCCAATTTTGGCTGGAAAAACCCCCAAAACCCAACAAAAAAATACCAAAAAAAACAACAACAAAAAAACCCCAACAAATAAGCAAACAAGAAACAAGCTGAAACCAGAACCTAAACCAAAACCTATCCAGAATGCAGTAAAAGACCTGAAAGACATTAACACTGCAATGAAAATAATTTTCCAGAATTTCAAAATTTGGGATCAGTAAAAATGTATCCACTTACCTTCAGAATGAGTGTAGAAAAGTGTAAGTTAATGTTGCTGATATGCAATTAATGCAGAGAGAGATAGCAGTATTTATATGGCCAGTCAATGGAAATTCTGGTGAAGTCAAGACATGGGAAATATTGTGGGGAATATCAATATATTTTGCTGGTTAATGGCTCTTCCAAAACTACAGAACTTTATTTAATTCTTTTTAATACTGTGTAGGTTCACTGCTTTCTTCCCTCCATTTTAATATTCTGTAAAATTCGTCCCTTTTTCCCCTGCACTTCTCTGTGTTGTCACCCTACTCAAAACATGAATTGCAGATTTTCTTAGTTTCTGTACTTCACTCTCATTAATTATCTGATCTGTGGAAGGCAAAAGGTACACTTATATTTTAATAACAAGCTTTCAATTTATCAACAGACTTGTTTTGTTCTTTCCTCCCCTTCCTCTGTACTAAGGATGTTTTCATGATAACAATTAATAGAAGCAAAAATTTTTATGATACTGCCTAGGATCAAGTTTTCAGCTTTTAAAATTCAGACTATATATATACAGATCATATTACCTCTGGGAAAGCTTTTATTAATCTCAACGTCAAAGCTATTTCAACAAATCTACCATAATAATGAAAAGACATCTTATCACATTTTGCTGTCAGTAAATTTACTATTCTTTGATAAGGTTGCAAACAACTGAGAAGTAATTGATCTGTAATTAGTGTGGCAAGAGCACAAGATAGACTGCACTGGGATTTCATCACTTTTCTGTCCAATGCTGCGCATCCTGCTCTGTAATATTAAATTATTTAGCTTCTCTCTTCAAATACAAATGGTTTCATGCATCCTCCATTATTTTAGGAGCTCTCCAAAGATGAGAATAACATTTAAATTTCTGATTATCTGTCACCAGCAGAATTATTGCCAAAGGGATAATTTTTCACACATGCCTTGCCGTCTCCTTACTTAGAAAGACATTGTCTGCCCATGCCTGTGAATGGACGCTGCGAAAGCCCATTTGATCTGCACCCAATTATCCCTATTTGTCACTTGGCTGCACTAAGCTCCTGATATATGTGATTGCTTAGCTGAATCCTTCAAGAGCTGTGGTAACTAAAGGGCACAAACTTAGCACACCATGACTGTCCCACAGAGTCACTACCATCGTCTACATCACAGGCTCTGTCTGCCACCCATTCCAAGAATAGGCTGCAGATAGCCACATAAGTCCACAGGGAAAACAGTTGCCTTCTGGCACAGTTTTTTCTAGTGGGACTTTTTTGTAGGAGCATATGAAGTGTCATTTTTTTCAGTGCTGTGTTTCTTCTTAACTTTGAAGACTGGGGAGAAAAGGTAACATGGATGTTCATTGACCTGGGAAAAGAAGTGGCCATAGTTTAATTTATGTAATTGAAGGCATAATTTCTTCAATAGATTAGGAAGAGAGGGATGGCATTACCCTTTTGTCGCTCAGCTTCATTTTCTTTTCATTAATAGTTACATTCATCAGTTCACACAGAAGTCAAAAGGAGAGCCTGTCCTTTGAACTCAGAAGTGTCAGGACAGTTACATATTAGTTCATCTCCAGACTCTGAATCTTTATTAATTTCTGCAGAATAACTGACACAGGAAAATGAGCAGAACAGAATACCAAGTGATCATCCTTCAGTGTTGCTGTATATAATGACATGATGAAGTTTTAAATATTAGTTTCTATTCCATTTTTTATGCGTTCTAAGTCAAACTTTTGCTCTGCAGCTGCATAACCAGAATGAGTTTTTTGATGAGCTAATGTGACTGATATGGTGTGTTACTATTGTAAAACAAAACAATCAGCACAAGTGCTTCAAAAATTCCTCTCAGTATGTATTTTCCACCAGCTAATTTCTTTTGTTAATTGGCTTAGCTTTGTCATGCCCTTTAAAGTGTCTCACAGTGCCATCCACAGCAGCAAAATTGCCTTGTAATTGTTGATTATTCTTGATCACTGATGTATTGACACCACCAGTCCTGTCCTAGCATAGTGGGTTGGTATAACAATCCATTTTCATTTTATGCATGCTTTATTTTTCATGTTTGTGGCATTTAGTGCTTCAGGTATCACTTTTTGTAGCACCCCTCTTGTAAGTCTCATCTTTCCATGCTGCAGTTGGAGAGTGTCTAGCCATTGTGGGCAGTGTTTATTCTTGCCTTCCTCTGACAGCATATGCTTTGATGATTTGCAGGTTTCTCCACAGCCTGTTTTCTAGTAAAAATTACACATGTGATGAGAAATAGACATCTTCTCAAGTGCCTCATGAGATCTCTGTCAAGCAGAGCTTTGCAGATGGTGCTCAGCCTGGTGCCAGGTTTTCCATGAATGGAGGCAGCTAAGTAGGCCTTGAGTACAAAATGTCTGCAAACTGCTCCTAATCTCAGCAGTAGGGAAGTGTGTTTTCAGCAGTTTTCATTGGACCCCTGAACTTGTGACAGGAACTTTGACAAGTATGTATTTCTGACGTATGTTAAATTACCAAAAGTCCTAAACCTTAAATATATTCATTTACGTATTTTACTTAGTCAAATATTTAACATTTTCTCTGTCCATAATACCTACAAATCTCCCTCACTCTGATCCTAATCTTCCTTTTTAATCTCTTAGCTAAGCAGGAATTACAGATGGCAAATTCATGCATTAGTTTGCTCACTTGAACTGCACTTTAAAGCAAGAACTCAAGCCGTGGGAGTCAGATGAAAATCTGGCTAAAATCTTCCTAAAGATTTACCATTTTGTGAGTTACAGATACTGTTGTACAGCCCAGACGACAGAATTCACATGACTTTTCATGCACCTGGACTTTCTGTGAAATGGGATGATGAAATGGAAGTGTGAAACAGGAGGGTGAGCTTTCTGAGCAGGTCTCCCTACACAGAGGAATGTGGATGGCAGCCTCAGATTTAGTGAGATTTAACTCGAAATTAACTTGAAATATATTAGTGAGAAAGAAAAAAGGAAATTAAAAGAAGCTCTAATGACATATTCAGTAAAGCTCTTTGTAGACTCAAGATGCTTAGAATGTGGACTTAGAGGCAGGAGGAGGAAAAGCTCTAAGGCCTGGCCAGTGTAAGCTGTTTTACCCTTTGCTGTCCCTTGTAGGTTTAGTCTAGCTCAGCCACACTTCAGCTCTGGTCGCATAAAATACCCTGCCCTTATTTGACTTCTCCTGGGCTCTGCTGCTCAGACTCATCATGGAAATCAAACAGAAGCTGAATCTCATTACGACAGACTAATGGGGAACTGGCAAAGAGCCTCTGAACACTCAACAAAATGGCAAGGGCAGTGCACTGCGGGCAAGCGCAGGAAGCCTGGTCCGAGGCCAGGCAGGTCAGTGAAGGCACCCCTCATGTCCACCTGCTCCCCTTGCCCTGTGTGGGCATGGCTGAGGACCTGTCTCCTCTGTCTGGAGCTTGGGGGCTTTCTAGATGCGAAACCTTCACAGTGGAAATCCTCTGTGAATTTGCCGTGTAGCCTCCAGAGCCTGTATGCAAGCCAGCAAGTACAGGCTAAAGCTGTCAGGCCTGACCTCAGACCTGTTCCATGGGGTGGTTGTTGGTATCTATTAAAAAAAAAAAAAAAAAGTCCTTTGTGTATTTTTTCAGAACTATGATAAGAAAAAACAGGTGTATAAATACACAAAGATTAGCAGTTGGCTCGGGACATTGGTAGTGACGACTGGGGCACTGATTTAAATCCAGTCTGTTCAAATGACTCAAATTAACTACCAAGCAACTGACTGATGGGCTGTGACACAGGTTCAGTGGCCCTGGTCTGGAACAAAAGGGACAAGTGTTCCCAAAATCCCATTGCTGACACTGCAGGGTGGAAGGAAGGAGGCTCCTGGGGAGGCTGTAAATGATTTGCACAGCAGGACAGGCAGGACAGTGAGTCTCTGTGCAGGCCAAACAAGAGAGGACACGCGGGATCCTGGGGGGCTGAGAGGGAAGGAAGCACTGCCAACTCAAAGCCGGAAGAAGGGGTACCTTGGGCTACCCTCCATCACTGAGTAAGAGCAAATTTGATGAAAGACTAAAAGCAAAGTTACACACAAATTGTTTCCATAAAGTGAGTGGAAGTGGGCTGAATTCTGATGAATTCACACAGCAGTTGCATAGTGGAATGGAAAACCATGAAAGCCCTACACATGCACGCATACATAGAGCCTGCCAAAACAAAATGTGATCAAAGCAAAAAGAAGCAAACATATGGACAAATTCTTAGCCAGAGAAAAGCGTAGCCAAGTTCACTGACCTTTATTTTAATTTTCTTTAGTTCTCAGCTTTATGAGGAGTGCAGGAAATGGAATGTGCTAATCCCAGCTGATACAATCTTCAAGAAAGGTGCAAAATCTCCCCAAACTAGAGAAAATTGAATGCAGCCAGAAGCCTATTTAATCTGCTCTCCCCCAGTGTCCTTCCAAATAAAGCTCTCCTGATGTTCTCTCAGGGGCCGCCAAATAAGTCAACAAGGAACTTGTACTGTGGCAGAGAGCTTGTTTTTAAAAATATATTAATACATTTCATGGAAAGTTCACTTCAAGGAGATGAGAATTTGTTTGAAACACTGGGGGATATTTTTTCATATGGCAATGAGGACCTCCAGGGTTTTTTGTTTCCATTTATTTTTTGTTGTTGCTGTGGAGGGTGATTTTAAAATTTATTTAATTTTTCCTTACTAGTATTTATTTTATTTTATTTTATTTTATTTTATTTTATTTTATTTTATTTTATTTTATTTTATTTTATTTTATTTTATTTTATTTTATTTTATTTTATTTTATTTTATTTTATTTTATTTTATTTTATTTTATTTTATTTTATTTTATTTTATAAGCTGTTGTTCCATTTTCAGTGTCTCTTTTATTATCACATCATTTGATAGCATCCAGCAGAGCAATAGGAGAATATTGCTAGGGAGTGCATTGGCTGGGGATTTAAACTGACTTCTGGAGGTCTATGTTTGGAGTTCATCTTGTAATATTTTCAATCTGCTGCTACATAAACATGAACTCTGAGGGTAGAATCTGAAATTTTCTCATCATTTTTACTCTTTTTCATTCACAGAGCCATTTTCATCTTGAAGTATAAATTTAAAGCAGTGACGTTCCTTGTGAGGTTCCTTGTGGAATTGTAAATTTTACACCTATTTTACAAACAAATGGATTATAGTAACAAAATAGATGAAACTCAAGTCAAGGACATATCTCATTTTCATTGTCATATAATGACAATATTTCACATCCAGCTTCAGGCAGTACAACAAGAGTATAAACTTTGGCATTTCATTGGAAGGTGTAACATAATTCCCTTCGTACTCACTGGTGGGAGTCGCATCCCTGCCTTTGTGGGGCCAGGATTTCATTCATGGTTCATGGGAAGCAGGGCTGCCAAACTGGCCATTAACTCGGGCTGACAGCAGAGCAATGCCATACCCGTGCCACCTGCATGGATGAGGGTACTGTGCTTGAAGCAGCCTCCCAAAGAACACTGACTTATTTAACCTTCATTTTACCAAGTACTCCTGAAGACACACCTGGTGGCTATTGAGTTGAGATTTGCTTTGGCCAGACATTCCCCAGGCAGAGATTACCAGGTAGAGTTCACAAATTGCAGTGATGAACCCTTTGCAGAACTCAGGGATACACATTAGACTGTCTGAATCTTGAGCTCATTTCTTAAACTGCAGTGTAATTTCTTAATTGATAAGTCTCTGATTTAACTACTGTGTGACTGCCTATAGAATTCTTTGTGTAAATAGATTTTTAAAACAACAAAAAAAATCACAGACTTATGATTTGGCACTTTATTAGACTATACAGAAATTTTTTGCCTGGAGGTAACGCAGTTCATTCTGTTATAATATGGGTTATGAACTATCAATCATCATACCAGTACATACCAAAGAAATTGTGGTTTAAACTGACCACTGAGCTTCTGATCAGCAGCGGGACCACAGAAATAGAAGCGTGATTGAAAATCTAGGTATTAGGGACTGGAATAAGAGGGTTTAGTAGGAAGGATCAAGGTTTTTCGACTAAATGTTCCCTTCATGCTTGAACTTTATTTTAAAGAGATGGATTTACTTGGATCTATAAATGCCATAATTGTTTTAACCTTAGAACTTTGGAAAAATTTGGAAACATAAACATTATTCTTTCAGTATTTTAAAAAATTTAAACAGTTATTGAAATAAATGTGTGTTTTTCTCTCTGTTGCTCTGAAAAAAATAAAATAAAATAAAATAAAGTAAAATAGAATAAAATAAAATAAAATAAAATAAAATAAAATAAAATAAAATAAAATAAAATAAAATAAAATAAAATAAAATAATCAAACAAAACTTTAAAAATTTTTTGTTTTCATCTTCTCATTCTTTTCTGCTTATCCAGTTTTCAAATATTCTACAGTGTTTTCAAGTTGCAGAGCAAAAATTCTGCATAATCTCCGTTCTTTTGTCCCTGTAACCTTTACTAAGCATGAAAATGTATAGAATAAGGAAAGGTGGAGGAAAGTAAAAATGGAAATATTAAAAGCTAACCTGCCTAAACATAGGCAAATAAATGACAAAGCAGAAAAAGAAGGGGAAAAAATACCCCCAACAAAAACCAACATCTGAAGCTGTTCTATTAAAAAAAAAAAAAAACAAATCCAAAAACTGAGTTTCATAGAAAAAGTTTGAATTTAAGCATTAGATAGGAGAACCCTACCATATAGTCTTTTCCCTTTGGAAGCTGCAATTGGCAAGGCAAGCAACCATCTTCAACTTATATAAAGCAGCATGCTGAGAGGGTATGATGGCATTACAATGCTGCACATCATATCCCTGCCAGACATTCTGGAGCTGCTTTTTTGCTATTTCTGTCACAGTCGTCCTCTACCCTGCCTTTTGCTCAGTATGTTGATGCAAAATTTTTTGAAGTCGTATTTAGGAAAAGCCAAATTATTTCTCATTGCCTCTGACCCATATTTTACAAATGAAAAATTAAAAATAAAACAAAATTGTTTTGGAAATTATCAAAATAAATTTAAACAATGTGCAATTTTTCAAAGAAGAAAATGGCAAAGAGTCTTAGTTCAGCGAAAGGAACATGCATATTTCAAGGTCCTGCTTTAGTAGATAAGTCCATTAGCGAATTCAGAAAAGCTCATAAACCTTACAATATCTCCCTGTAAAAAATATAAGAAATAAAACCTGAATATAATGGTAAAAAGAACTATGATAAAGCTGTTCTTTCTTGTGTATTTTCAGGTACATCAGGCTGAATTTGTAATGGTTTTCATTTTGCCTACACTACCATTCATCCACAAGCACAGACATCCAGTGGCCACATTTGCATGGACAAATGAGCTACTATACAAATAGTGTATGATCTAGGCTCAAAAATGCTGAAACTGTGTGTTGAAAAGTTTATGGTCTCTAAAAATATGCCTTTTGAAAATGTGTCAATAAACCTTCTATGTTCTCACGTCCACAGGAAAAAAAACCCTTGTTTTTGTCATTTTGATAAATTTTAGGGTTAAAGAAACCTTACCATTAAAGAAATCACAGCTATCTCTCCTGGGTTTGAAGAGAGAGGATGAAACAGAAGCATCATGTAAATTGCATTGTCAGGACTGACATACAATACTACATGCACTTGCTACAGTTGTTGAACCTTTAAAAGTAAAGAAAAGCAAACTTGAATGAATACCCTAAGGCATATTTAATAATGCAATAATTTTCCTGGCTGAAACAGAGTTCCAGAAATGGCTCCCAGAACTTGTAAGGCTGTGGTCTTAATCAGTATTTGTCTTCCTGAAGAGACCCTAAATAGGCTGCTTTCCCCTTAATGCCTTTCCCTTTAGGTGATACAGGAAAACACATTTAGACAGCTTTAGCCTGAAGACACATGGAAGAGAAACTGAGAGTCTTTTAGCAGTCTCTCATTCCAGTATCTGCCACAGTCCCACTCTGGGTGCAGTGCTATGACTCTACCAGTCCTTCTGCTTTTACCTCCTTCCAGCTTTCGATGCAGAAGTCACTATCCCTCTGTTGCATTCTCAGCTTTCCGAGCTGCAGGAGAGATCACCCCCAAATGCCTGTGTGCTGCTTACAAACCTTTCAGCTTTGAGCACTGCATTGTCCCTGCACCTCCTGCTGAACAGCACCCGTGAGTGGTTCTGAAAAGCAGGAGCATCCTGTCCCTTCACAGCTCACCCAGCAGAGTTACTGCACCTCATCTGGGGTGCTCTTCTCCCGGCTGTTTCCTCGGTTCATCCATGTGTGAATACAGTGAGACCTGATTTGATTTTCTAGCATTTATACTATCAAATGTACTGTTTTATGATGGCTCATTAATGAGTTTTACAGCTAAGATGTTTGTTCAACCTTTTCTTGCATGCTGTTAAAACTGTGCTGTTTTAATAGCTGGGAGCCCACAAGATCAGATCTCTGCTCAAGAATATTTATGTGTGGTAAGAGCATTCAATTTGCCAACAAATGAGGTTACAGTGCCTTGTAAGTCATTCATTTTGATGTTTATTTCCTCTGGAATTGCTCTCAGGGGTAGATCTTCCTTCCTGTCAAATGGCTCCACATTCACTTCTCACCAGCTGTTCTTCTGTATTCCTGAATATTTCCTGGACTGAGAGAAATGCATATTCCCTGATTTGCTTGATTGCAACATGTGACAAAGAAAGCAGAGCCCAGTCTGTGGCTCTAATCAGATGCTGTGGGAAGAAAGGGGAGGAATTTTGGGAGAATAATATTAACAGAAGTTTTTTTCCATTTTTTCCCACTCTTTCACCCTTTCCTTTATTTTTCTGTGGGTCAGGCAGAAGGTCCTAGAGTAATTTTGATCATTTGGTTCAAAGGCCATCACTGCGAAGCACTGTGCTGTGCTGGCAGTGGACATTCCCTTGCTTTCGCCTCATCTGCTCTAAGCAGGCCATTGCTGTCTACAAGAAAGTTTTAATAAATGCCCACATAAAAACTGCAGCCCCCACTGACAAGACAAAATCCCTCCAAGCTTAGCACTGAGTAAAATTCAATCAACTGAGCAAGTTTTGTGTGTCACATACTGGCTGACTAATGTAGCTTTGATTAACATATTCATATGTCGGAACCAAGTCCTGAGCACAGGCCTTTGTAAAAAAAAAAAAGAAAAAGAAAGTAGATGAGGACAGCAGACCTCCTGCAATGCAAGCGTTGCATAAGCTCTGAGTCCCAGTTTTAGTGACTTTGTGCTGCTCCCTTTTTATTTTATTTTTCTTTCTGTGGGGCTTTTTGCCACTAATGAAAACAGAAGTTGCAAAGCATGCATGTCTTGATATCTTAATAGGTTTTCTACTCTACTGGGACACCTTAGCATCTTGAAAGTTTTAAGCTGATATACAGTGTAACAGTAAAAAATTAATTATTATTAAGGGTTAACCAAGGACCTGAGTGGTGGAAACCAATCCAGTTGTGTATAATTAGAGAGTAGCTACCTTGTAATATTGAAGCTGTAAATAGCCCCAGCGGGGGCCCTGACAGAAGGCTGAGGTGTTTACAAGGCACAAGAGATGCTGCCTCAAAGTACATAACTCCTGTTGCCATAACTATTGCTGATATAATGGATGTGTTCATTAAAACCAGAGGATTATTTGTTTATCCATCTTTCTCTATTGCAGGCTCTATTGCAGGCTCTTCCTTGGAGGAGGGAGGGGCAGCTTCTTTTCAATACAAATTTATAGTACACACCTTTTTTTTTGCCCAGTCAGAGAAATATTAAAGGATTGCTTTATTGATTGTTAACCAGCAGTCTGCTCCCCACTGGGAAAACAAACTTCTCCAAACTGCTTGCAAACAGCCCTGCAGAATCCAGAAGGGAAGGAAATGCGCATACATCCATTTTTAGGCTCCCGTCAGGCCTTGGGAGTGGCACACATTGAGTCTTTGTCTGCAAGGCACGCTGCTTTCCCCAGCAGGCCCATTACCAAGGCTCCTCCTTATGTGTTCAGCTAGGCTGCTGGAAAACTCATCCTGCACAAGAAAGGAGGTGTGAAAGTTGCCTGAGAAGGAAGAAGAGGAACTGTCACACCTGACCACAACATCCATTACCCATCCCCTGCTCTGGCTGCAGGGAAGGGGTGAAGGGATCTGGAAACAGGGAGACATGTTGAGCCTGAGTGAATGAGTGAGCTGAGAAAGGTGCTTTACATTTTGTCTTTACTGCTCACTTTCCAAACTTACTGGAATGGTAAGAAATTAAAGTAATTTTCCCCAGGTGGCACCTGGCTTGTTTCCGATGGTGGCTGGTGACTGATCTCCCTTTGTCTCCATCCATAACAGTTTTCCTTCTTATTAGGTACCAACATCCCCTTGGTGAGGAGGAGTGAGCACTTGGTAGCCAGGTGAAGTTGGTGCATCAGAGCTCCATGGGCACCTGACCTCAGGATGAGGTTCCAGAGCTCCTGCCCTGTCACTACACACACAGAGTTCTCTCTCCATGCACTACTGAAATTCCAGCATGTGACCATGTGCAGCAACATGAGGAAAGATACCAGGAATACAACAGTAGTAGTACCAGACAACTAATAATAACCAAGCAGATATAGCATCTCTCCATGGGCTCTTCACGGCTTGCTTCCAAATGGTGAGGCCACGGGTGGCTGGGGAAGGCTGCCAACAAGATGACATCTTCACAGGTCATGCTAAAGGCTTCATCACAGCTCTGTGCTCCTAGAAATGAGCAAGGGATGGATTTTCACAGACTGGTATTTCTGGATGGGCTTCAACTTAATTTTTTTCTTCATTAGTACTACCTGAGGAGTGAGATCATGACTCAGGTTTAATACACAGTGTGCATTTATCTCCAGAAGATGCTGCTCCTGGTGTCCTCAGGCTGGTGTCATTGCTAGCCTGCCAGAATGAATCACTTGCTAATTTTGGAGCAAATGCACAGAAACAGCCTGGTTTTCAGAAGGTGCAGATCCAGTGTTGGGCCACTGAGAGCAAGCGTGCTGGCAAGCATCCTGCAGGCACAGTGTGGGTGGTAAGTGAGCTCGCTGTGGTCACTTTGAAATTAACTGTCTTGCTTGGAAAGAGTAACTGCCCTACAGACGTCCATGAAACCTATCCCTAAACTGCATGCTGTCAGAGTTTCCATGCACAACTTCAGTGAGGAAAGATTAATTTATTAAGAGAAGGCAGCTTATAAGATATAAGAATAAAGTTTTTCTCCTAGCAAGCATCATCATTTATAGCCTAAGTATTTCTTTTACCACTGCTGTTATCCTTATCTATTGTAGCTCAATATTTCAGTCATCAGTCATTCAGCCTGTCTTTGGTGCATAACTTTATCCCCCTAAACTTTCCCACATATTCATTTTAATCAAATTTTATCACATGCAGTATTTTTGTCACATCAATATCAAAGCTTAGAATTAGAAAATATATACACAATTATTTTTAAATTTTTGTTTCCAGTCTGCTTACCCTTTGTGCAGTGAAACTTCCGTGCCTTAGATTCCTGATCACCATGAGGGCAGACCAGGATGGAGCAAATGCAGTGGGTTGGCACAAACAGCTTGGTTGCCAGCTTGCAGGATAAACAGCAAGTGTGGTATTGCAGCCTGGCAAGGTAAGAAGAAAGCCTCAGTGCAACATGGACCAGCTTGGGTTATCTCTAAAGGTCAATCTCAGCATCCAAAACTCTTTTTGTAGTCATAGGTTTGGGGTCAGGGGGAATATTTTCAGCTATTTTCAGTAGGGTTTTTTTCCTGTTAGTTTTTGCACTTGCAGGTTGGATACCAGCAGAGGCACAAAACCTCTGCTGGGGCTTTGTGGTCTCTGCTCTCCATTGTCACCAGTGCCTGGTTACAGAGGATGTCTGGAAGCCAAAGTTTGCAAACTTGATCCCAGTTAAATGTTCTGCCAAATGTTTCCCCTATCCACACATTCCAAAATCAAAATTGGTAGAAATCTCTTCAGATTCTTCTGAGGTTCCTCAGGGGAAAGCAACTCTGTGGAGGTTTGAGCACTAAAGTGATCAGAAAACGTTTCAAGCATGTTAATACTTTGTTCTTAAACACTATGGAAATTCTATTGCAAATCAGCTCCTGGCCAAGTGGTGAGCATGTGTGCTTAATTTGAAGTATTGATTCCATGATTAAGCAGTATCCACAGTATTGATAGATGTCCCTGAATCAGGGCCTTAAAGTATGCAATGGCTCTTCTAATTAGCTACTTCAGTCATTTCACCATGACCTCTTAATTTTGCATGATTGGAGTTTTACTAGTTTATGAAAGAATATAAAAGCATTCAATAAGAAAGCAGGAAACAGTGAATCAATTCACTCCATTCTCATCAGGGGTTTGATCCTGTGATATGCTGAGCATTGACAGTCAACACAGAGGCCATTGTACAACTTCAGGAAACTTGTCATTAAAGCATACCGTAAGCTTCTCTGGTTATCCACATTTTCACACGCCAACAGAAATCTTAAAGCAAAAATATAACATTATCATCATTTAGAGGGGTCTTAAGAGACTGGAACATTTAGTATTCAGCAATGAATGCAGAGGACAGACACACTGTAAGTACTAGACAACCCTCCTGCAATATTATTCAAAAGATGGCAGCACTAAGACAAACTCTAAAGAAATACATGGCTGAGTACATTTGTGTTAGGAAGTAAGGAGATGTAGCAGGCATAACTCATGATAATTTTCAAAGAGGTTGTAGTTCCCATTGATCAGAAAATTGTCAGTTTCAGCACCTCATTCCATCCCCAAAAGCCAGATGAAAAAACTCATTATATCTTGTTTATATTCATACAAATGCAGTAACCAGAAAACAATAATCACAAAGTAGTTTATAAACTGCTGTAATTCCACCCCATAAAATGATACAAATACAATTCAAAGGTTTCCTTTATGTTATTGATAAAGTATTGCTACCTATAAATAAATAAATTGTGTGACATTACTAAACACATATAGTATATGTGACTTTCATGTAACACTGTAGAAAAGTAATTAGCTCAAGGTCACTTGCAGATCAGAATGGCTTAGGAGGATAGTTTAGTCCTGAGCTGTTGACCAGGACAATGAGATTTATATATCCTTGTTTGTAGATACTATGATATTTGTTTAACACGTCTGTCTGGATAATATTTGCACTGAACAAGCAGGGAAGAAAGGATGAAAGAGCCAAATGTCAACTATTTTATGTTTGTGTGTACAACAAAAGGGAGAGTTTACAAATGTCAGCAACTTGTATTTGTGTTTCACTCCTTCAAAACATCTTGCAACAAAAAAATTGGATGTGACAAGAAATTAATCCATATTGTGATCTAATTATGGGGAAAATGTAAGATGTCTAAAATATTTAATTGTGAGAAGTGTCTATTAAGCTAACTTTGCAGTGAACTTATAAGATTTTTAAACATATGTGCCAGGTTTGATGTGCCTAAATAGCCAGAATATCCCTGATTTTCTCTTTCAGGGATGTACATGGACCACCCAAAAATAATAATTTCTACCTCTTACAATCCAGACCAGGGCCTGGCCAGAGAGTCTTCTTACTGCCATTGCCCGCTCACAGGGAAAGGGGCTTTTTCCAGGTAGGCTGGAGAGGGAAGGCGAGCTGGGGCTGGCAGAGCTGGGGCTGCTGTGCTGAGCCGCGTCCTTGTGCCAGCCTGGACGCAGAGGGAGTGGTGCCTCCTTCACACGGCCACGTCTCAGCTTTTGGGAAGTGTTTACACAGAAACTGACGACAGCTGAAAAACCTGGCTTTTTATTTTAAATCTCATTTAACTATCTCACCCCATCTCACTAAACCACCTCTTTGACAGATGACCATTTTTGGCAGTGTTGTTGGGGCACCTACACCGCAATCAAAAACCTGTAAATACTTGTTTGCATGCCCTTCTACTAACACAATCTGCTGCTGTGTGTTTTCATATGAAGCTGCAGCAAGGCAATAAGGAAGTGCTTACCCAGGAGACTCTCCAGAGAGTTTGCCAAAAATTTAGATTGGCTGAGCCAACGTGTGCAAACCAAACTGAACTGTCACAAACACAACTATTGGCACAACAAAGTTATCCCTTATTCACCATGGTCGAGTCATACTCAGATACAATATGGAAATGAAGGAATTTCGCTCTGTTCCTATTTGGGGGGTTACCTATCAGCAGTAATTAGGAATACAAAATGGAAGTACAGATATAACAATTAATAAAAATCTGTGTTAGATATCCCTTTCCTCTTGTAATTTGTGATAAGCAGTGCAGGGTTTTAAGCTTAACTCACTGGACACACTTTTCTGGCAAGTCAATATCTTCAGGACATCTGGGGCTGTGCACATTGTTGTCTCTCCCAGTAAAAACACCCTTGGATCATTACTATCCGCAAAAAGTTCAACAAGAAAGGAGGGAAGGCAAAAGGGAGGGCAGAAACACTCTATACCCTGCTCTTTCTCAGCCCCTCTCTTCCTCATTGTGACCCTGGCTCCTGAGCCTCTGGCCTGGCCTCCCTACCTCCCCCACCATGGGCTGACCCCGAGGGCATCTCCCCATCTTCCCCCCATGCTCCTGACAGCTGCTGGTCACATCTGCACCACCCCTTCCACAGTCCACAGAGGTAAAGAACCAGCCTGATTTGGCTCCAGCTGTGAGGCTCCATGGGGCTTTCCTGGATTATCCGTCCCTTTCCCTGCCCCCCCCGCTCAATCAATGTGTGAGCAGCCATCACAGCTGCATGCACATCTGGCCCCTCAGGGACTGTTGTCTCCCATGCCAGCTGTGTAGGGCTGAGCTGGCATCCAGTGCTTCCACCTGGCTTGAAAGTGCCCCATGGACCACCAGTTCAGCAGTTCCAATTCCTTTCCTGTCCAGTCATACTAGCACAAAAATCATCACTACGAGGTCTGAGGTCTGTTTTGCTGGTTTGGGCTTTTTTTGTGGGTTTTTTTTTTTTTCCTTTCCTTTTGTGTTTTTTTACAGAGATTTCAAACTTTGGCAAATATTTTACAGCAGTGATGAATTGCTTATTACCTAATGATTTGGTAACTTCCACGTTGTCTTTGATCACTTAATTGAGTATATAATATTTTGGAGAAAAATTAATGAAACTTATTTGCATGTGTATTAAAAATTGGATGTAGTACAAGACTCCAGAAGAAGGGATGATAAATCTTTCCATGTTTTTGGCAAGACGATGTGGCTAGCACCAGGGAAATTCAGAACTGGGTTCATTACTTGGTATCTGTCTTAGATGCTGATGTTTGTGAGAAATTCTTATAAAGAGTATGAGATTAATTATGGTTTTAATGATTGACTATGGCCAGTTTTCACAAGTGAAAAGGACTACCAGAGGTGGAGGCAGTAGAAAACATGGGGCTTGGGGTGTTCTATGATTTCATTCTCATACCACTGATCTAAATGGCAGTCTTCTTTCATCAAGAGGTCATTAGGTCAACCAAGTGGTTAAGTTCCTAGTAGCTTAATTTGTGTCAAGGGGACTGCATGTTTGTACAATCCATCTGAGAATGCCATCAGGTCCCATAGGCTTTCAGACAAATTTTGCTCTTATTTAACTTGGTGTGGAGTAAGAGTAGATTCTTGTCATTAGTGCAATTAATTCAAATATATATCATCATAATCTTCAGCAGCATTCACCTATTCAGAAGCATGCTCTCTATTTTGTGCACATAACTTCCCTTGACATTAACAGGAGGGGATAATAGACATGGAAATGTAAAGAGAGGTTAATACTCTTCCCTGTGACCTTCCCAGAGACATCATATTTTCTCAAGCTGACCTCTCATTATACTGAAAACTGCAAAGAAAAAACCCCACGGTTTCTGTTGCTTTTTTTGTTCACTTCAGAGACCACAGACATCTGCCCTAAGTACATTCTGTTAATAATTATTTTGAATGTATTCTAAAAATCCACATCATTCCCAAAGAGGGGAAAAACACAAAAGAAACCCCAGTTGGTGAGGGAGGACAATGTGCAACATTATAAGCAGTGCTAGAGCTGCCTGCCGTGATTGCCACTCAGAGATAAAAATCATTCCTCACACTTTGAGACAAAAGTAAATGGCAGTTTGCAATGTTAAGGACCCCTGTGGAAATAAGATGAAATGAGACGAGGCTTCCAGACCTGTGAGAAAAATCAATCTGATGGAAAATTGACAAACTTGTTTAACGTGTCGGCACAAGATCCGAGAGTTGACCCGTAGAGACCTCCACTTAGGCATACCGTGAAGTTACTGTCAGTTCTCTTAATCTGTTCAATTACACAACAGGATCTCAAAGGGGACTTTTTACCAAACATCACTTTAAATTAACTTTTCTCCTTCGTGTTTTAAACTTGCAGTCCTTCCCCGCCTCTTTGCAGCAACATGGGTAAATTATTAAAAGCCCACTTGTTTGTCAGTGTTAATGCTACAGAAAGATCAGTTTAAAATTTTGATTGGAAATAGAGAAGTTTTGTGAGGTTAAAAGAGAAAAATGCTCATCTTGTTACATGTCACCAAATTAATCTCCATGATCATTTCTCTGAGGCAAAGGTCTATTGTTTTCCTGGTTTAGGGGAATGAAGAAATGGTAGCAAAAAGCAGCACACCATAATTTTTATTCTATTAGGAACATGAAACTGTGCCACTTTTCACAGCCGTGAGCCACAAAGTGAAACAGAGTATTCAAAATGGAAGATATACAACTGTACTGAACTGACCCTAAATGTCATTTTACTTTCCCTGGGGAAGTGGATTGGGAATAGGATAGGAAGGGAAGGTGCTAAATAATGCAAGGGATGAAAGTAGTTTAACTTTGAAGATAGGTAGAACAAAATTGAAGAGGGAGAGATGGAACTGCAGAGGGCCAAAGAAGAGAATTTTGGATTTTCTGTCTTCATTATTTTATTAAGTGCACCACTGAAATAAAAGACAAATTTTCCCCAAAATACATTATATTTGAAGTCTGAAGTGAAGGATTCTGAAACTGAAAAGAAAGAGCAGCAGAAATGCAGCCTATCAACTACATTCAAGTGCCAAGATTGATGGGTGTTATGGTGCAAATGTCCAGAAATATTATCTAATAGGTTCATTTTCCCTGAATGCATTCTGTTAACTAGCAAGCTCATAGAGAATGTCACAGTAGCCACAGTAGTCTGTCTGCTATTGATTTGGAGTAGGTGTGGATTATGTGATGTATCCTGCTGCTGACCTGTCTTATTCTTGTTGATTTCAGTGGAATGAGGATTTGTAGCAGGTTCTTTTCTGGTTTTCCATTTTATAGTTTGATTTTTCTGTTAAACAGATTGAAGGTGAGAGACCAACATTCATTTTGTGTAGTAAGGTATGAAGAATGAAATACCAAGATGAATTAATTTTTTGGGGGATGGAGAGAAAAGTGCACACGGAGAAGAAATTGCATCTAGGAAGAGAGCAGAAGCAAACAGCTTATTTTTTAATTCAGAAGGGACTAAGTGATATTCTACCATTCTTGTTAGAACATACTGGGGAAAGAAGGTTTACTTCTCTAACCACTTAAAATACAAAAGGCATCAAATTCTGAAGGTCCCTTGTCAGTTTTGTTGAAAGTATTAATATTGTTGTAGTGTCGACAGTTCTTGATAAAACAAAATACAACCAACCGCAAAAGTTCTGTCTTGATTAGTTCTGTGTTCTCAGTTTGAAGATTTAATCTAAAGGTTAACTGTAATTTACATTAAATACCTACTTTATAACCATGTCTGCACTACTATCAGAGATAGCTCTATTTTAGCAGTGTGGTAATTTGTAAAAGATTTTTTTTTTTGTATAAGCCACTGTTAAGTCTCATTGGAAACATGTTAAAAAGTAGTATTAACTCTTTTCTCACTTTCTGACTGACCTGAGAAAGACCTTGGTGCTCTTTTCACCAGCAAGAACTTTACACAAGCTATGTTTTCCACAGGCTTCAAAAACTTCAGCCTCCTTGGAGTCCGCAGAAATTGATCTAACTCTACTCAGTAGTAGACAACCTATGTTTGTGGGTTTTTAGGTAGGTCCTCAGCTCAGGCTATCTAACTTAAAAGGGCAAATTCTGACCTAGGGGGTATGGAGGCCAGTTTTAAGACTGTAACTGAGGCCAAAGGGGCCCAAATCCACATCTCAGTTTTGAAGGGTCATTGAATGGTTAGTCCTCAGCAGCTTCCTCAAGCCTGATCCCTTGATCCAAGAGCAGCGGTGGCACGTTATGGCTGGTGATTCAGCTGCTAGCTCCTGTATGTTGCTTACTTGGAGACTACAGCAAATAACACAATTTTCAGAGATGCCCTATGCATCTACGGGCACTCTAAATTAAGAGAATAAAGACAAAGTTTGCCCAAAATTAGAAGGGTAGCAGCTCTACTCTTTTATGGAAGCTTTTGGTAGATCTTAATGTTTGTGACTTCAGCTACAAAGGAGATTCAGTGTTACTGAGTATTAGCCTTACTCTGAAGCTATACAAATAATAATAATACCGAGTACTTAGTAGTAAACACCAAGTATCTTCTAAGCAAAGGGTCAAGCACAAGGTGTAACTAACATGATAAATCTCACTAACGCATATACAGGAACATAGATCACTATAATGAAGTGGCCTCCATAGTATGTGTTAGCTAACTGATATAAAAATGTTAGTGCAGTATCAGTGGTTTTAGAAGCGAGTTTAACTGAGCCTTGAAGACTGTGGTTAAAAAAAATACTTCAGGGGTGAGTCTAGGCAAGTCAACACATTAAAAAGTTATTGCAATATAGCTGCCAGCACGTTAGGCTGGTGATTTTGCAGACATCCTAAAAGGAAGCACAATCTACAAATCACTTGTTTTTCATTTATTCCACTTGTGCTTTCTGTCAGGAGAAAAAACTTTTCCCTTTATTAGACAGCAACAAACAAGTGGAAGGAAGGACAAATATACATGAAGCCAGGAAGTCCTTCTTTTTGTTTTTGTTGATGCAAGCTTGACTTACAAGACAGAAGTTTTTGTGGCCTTTATCATAACAGTGTATGGTCAACTCCTGTAAAATTTCCAATATGCCTCAAGGACTTACTCATGTAAATGCAAAGGCTTTTGAAATTCTTACCCTTTCCCTTATACCTGTGGTTCTTGTCGATTATATCCTGATGATGCAAAGAATTACCCTTTAGTCACTATCTGTATCAAGGGTGGGGTTTATTTGTTTGTTTCCCAGTCATCTATTTCTCTTATTCTCACATGTTCACACTATGGCAATGCAAGTTTATCCTCTCCTAGGCATAAAGGGCAATTTCCCAGACAAGAAACGAAGAAATGTGCTGATTTTACAGAAAAATTATCTTCCTTTTTTGTTGCCATTGCCACTTCCCAAACATATTCTGTCATGTTGGCAAAGATCCGACATAGATCCTATCCAAGGCATCTTTGTTTCTGCCAAGTACCAGATCTTACCCTTATGCCATGATACATTGGGCTGTAGAACATTTAAGAAAGTTAAATGATAGCTTTGGGTTGTTTTTTTTTTTTTTTGGGTCTGTGGGTGTGTGTATTTTTAAAATGGATTCAGATGTGATATTTCTCTCCAGTTTTCCAGAATATCAACAAAACTTCATTGAAAAATTCATGAGTACAGGCACAAACATATAAAGGTGGGAAAAATAAGTTTCTGAGGGCTGGTAATAATTTCAGTATTTAACAGCTGTCTGCATTTGCTCAAACCTACCTCTACTAAGGAGATTTCCACCCATGGAAGATTTACCCAAAATACTTATTTTTCAGAGGCAATTTTTTCACAGGCAAATTTCTTGAGCTTAATTTACTGCACATCCTTGCTGGAATAGTTCTCAATCCTTTGCAGATGCAAAGTCACAGAGAGCTGCCTGGATATATATGATTTTACATGCCTTGCAGATAGCTCAGAGATGCAATTGCAAAATCTAGCTCTCACAGACAGCTGGGAATTTGTGACAGTCCCTGAAGGACTTTGCATCCATAAACCAATGACTGGATTACACTGATCCATAAATGTGTTATTCTCCTATCTCTAGCTAATGCAATACAAGTAGTCTTCCTGCTGTTAACTGTTTCTGAAGCCACACACAAGAGAATATAAAGGATATGGCATATATTCAAACAGAAAGGTCAGCAGGTCACATGCTCTTTATGCCAGCAAAAGAACTTTAATATCTGTAGTGTAGCAGAAAGAAGTAAATGCAGAAATATTCCTTAATTTAAGTTCTGTGTTCGGAAAATTTTGCTAAAAAGGAGTGATTCATTCAGACCCTAAGGGGATTGGTGACAATGCCTGGTCTACAGCAGGAAAGCTCAGCTTCAGAACAAGCTGTGGCGATAAAGCTGCAGGATTGTTTGTCAGCACTTCCTGCTCCGTAAGAATCCAGGAACCCTCATGGTGACGTTGCCTCGCCAGCCCTGCAGCCTCTGCATCCCTGTCAGCCTGGCTCAGAAGCTTTGCTGCCCTGTCCCATCCCACAGGGCCCCTTGGCAGCCTGGCAGCCAGGGAGAGAGGCAGGAGGCACACACCCTGCTCTCGCGTCCAGGGTGCAGCTGGCCCTGGCCCCTGCCTGGGGACGGCTTTCCCCGGCCCCTGCTCCCCGGTGTGCTGGGCAGGACTGCTGCCCTGCACAGCGAGAGCCAGACCCACGGCAGCAGCCAGGGGCTCTGGGGCAGTGTGCTGGGCAGGGCAGGGCTCTGGGCCGGGACCGCGACACTGAGAAGCAGCTTCTGATAAGCACGCCCTGCAAACAACAGGCGAGCCACGGGGCAATGTCTGTGTGAGCAGATTGAACTTGCCTGGTGTGAGCAGATTGAACAGCTCTTTAGTGCTGAGGCTCACAGACATGGGACGACTCACGTCTGTGCCATTCACCCTTCCTGCCCTCAGGAAGCCACAGCTGTATTCAGGGAACCTAAGGAGATGGATATTAGGCATCATTAGCTCTGAACGTTTTTAGAGCTACAAGGCCAACAGCATTCCAGCAACAGCCAGATGACCTGAGAGTCCAGCAGTGCTCCTGGCACAGCTCTTGCCACCAGGAGAAGTGCAGCCACAGAAACGAATGCCATGTCCTGGAAAATGCAGTGCCTAGTGAAAGCAACATCTAATGAACAAACCCTTCCACTGTTACTATTGAGAAGATCATGAAGGCATGTGACTTTGGACTTAATTTCGAATTTCTACAGAGTCAGTAAAAAGTAATTTTGCTTTAGCTACAACGTTTTTGGTTACTATTAAAGATTTCCAGATTTATTTGCTCCCTAACCAGGAAGCAAATCCTTGCTTTGTTTCTCTTCAGGAATTTTTTTTTCTATTTTCTAGCTTTCTCATTGACCTCGATATTTGAACACCTGTGAAAGACTCAAGCAAGGTGATTAACATTCACTACATTTGTTTCTCATTTTTCTCCAAGGAAAGAAGGATTTGAAGCATTTTGCTTTGTGTATAAATATTACTGCCTATTTTAGAGAAAAAATGCCCATCCCTTACAGCAGAGTTTAGTTTATATTGCTTCAGAGACCATGACTCACATAGTGTGGTCAGGAGAGGTGACCAGAGATTAAAACACAGCACAAAGGCAACATTTTAGTCCTTCAAAAATAAGAGCTGAGACGTTGATCCTGGTTCAAGGAGAAGCCAAAGCAAGACACCTGGGGCGAGTTAAGTGTGTGCACTGGGAGTTAGTAGCTGAGAATATTCTTGCAGCTTTCTCTAAAAGCTGGTATTTTGAAAATACCGAAGGCTGCAGCATTTTCAATAGGGTACATGATGAAAGCATGATATTATGAAATTTTCATTCCAGAAGTCTTTATAACTTCACAGCAGCTGGAAATATGGAAATATGCCCATAATATTCACTGTAAAATTTTTCATTTTAAGACTTCTAATATTCATTTAAACACAAACACTTTTCATCAGCTATATATAGAAAGACCTACCTAAATATTGAAGGGGAAACAGTTCAGTTCGCTGTTTTGGTTTACTTTTGCCCCCAAATAAACTTGAAACAAAACCCATTAGCAAAACTTTATAAAGCTGAAACACTTGGATTTATCTTATGTAATCCTGACAGCCTTTACAAAAAAACCCAACCCTAAACATAAATTAAAGAATTTTTGCCTGTTTCTTTTTAACAGATGTGAAGATGCAGCTGTTATACAGACCTTTACTCCATTCTACCTTACTTCAGCTTGCAAAAGAATCTCCAGTTAAGCAACCACAGCCACAATGCTGTGTGTGATTGAGCCAATTTTCTGTGTTAATCTGAGCCTAATGCAAACAGAGCCAGAGGAACATCTGAACTTTTCCCCAGTTTTTCAGCAACTACATATTTTCAACACTATTGTATGTGCTGAAAATACATCCAAAGAGCCTACTACAGGGAGGCTTTTAATAAAGCAGGACTTGGAAATATAAGACCTCATGAAATATGAGTCACAAAATATGACCATGTACCTACCCTGTTTAGATTGGCAGAGCACAGCTATTATCACAAAGAATTATTTGGTTTTTCAATGGTGCCAATCCGTGGTTGATTCCACATGCTCAAGCTTGGAGCATCTCCCAGGGTGTCTGTGGTTTGAAAAAACAGCTTCACATCTCTGCTTCTAAGTGTACCAGAATTTCAAATAAAAATCTCAGTCACCTATATACCAATATCACAGATCACTCAGGGAGAAAGCTGTAAGAAAAAAATTACAGGAGGCAAGTTAACATTATTTTAAATATTTTATTGTAGTGGAGTCTTTAAATGTATCTGCTGTAAAGTGACTCTGTTAATATGGGGTTTCATAAATAAGCAGCATAAATCCTCACCTGCTTTAACATACAAATCTGAATGTTTACAAGGTCAGGTATCATCATATTCTTTTCATACAAGCTCTCACCATTGTTGTTTTGCAAAGCATTATTTTGTTAATAACCATTTCTTTACCAAGAGGGTAGTCAAGCACAGGAACAGGCTTCCTGGGCAGATGATCAATGCCCAAGCCAGTCAGTGTTCAAGAGGTTTTTGGATTATGCCCTTTGTTACTCAGCACTGTCAGATAGTTGGACTAGTTGGTCACTACAGGTGCCTTCCAATAGAAATAGTGTATGCTATCCTATCCTATCCTATCCTATCCTATCCTATCCTATCCTATCCTATCCTATCCTATCCTATCCTATCCTATCCTATCCTATCCTAATTATTTATTAGATGAAACTAATTTTCCTTTCCTCATACAAGATCCCATGACCTGAAGAAAGCTTACTTTGGGCGTCTATTTTCATAAAACCAAAGTGTATGTGACCTGCTGCTTCTCTTGACTTTGCTTCTGCCAAAACTACAGTTTATGAAGTCACACCAAGGCCATATTTATCTTGATAATCTGGGTGGACATCATTGAGCTCATGAGGAGCCCAGCTGAGAGCCTGAAAAAATTAATTGTTAATTATTCTAAGTAGGATTATTTTCTTGTTTTAAAGGGATTGAAACTTGTTTTCATAGAATCAAACAATATCTTGGATTAGATCAGGCCTTAGAGATCACTTGGTTGATCCAATCCCTCTGACACTGGCAGAGACCAAGTTGCTCAGAACTCCATCTTGACCTTGATACCTCATTGAAGTGGCATCCACAGCTGCTCTGGCCAACCTGTTCTAGTGCTTCATTACCCTCACAGTAAAGAACTTCTTCCTTGTATCTAATCTCAACCTACTGTCCCTCAGTTGGAAATCATTTCCCTTGACCTGTCATTACATGATCATGTAGAAATTATTCTCCATCTTTTTTGTGGGCTGCCTTCAGGTACTGGAAGGCCAGAGCTACCTCGTCCTGAAACTTTCTATTCTTCTGGTTGAGCCATCCCAATTCTCTCAGCCTTTTCTCAAAGTAGAGCTGCTCCATCCTTCTCATCATCCTGGTGGCCTCCTCTGGACTTGCTCCAACAGGTGCATCCCTTGCAGGGGAGTGTGAGAGACCAAAATGTTAGAGGTTAGTGACTCAATCAGCCACTGGCAAAAGCAGCAAAAAAAATTTGCTGGGGGCAGAATTACACCCCCAACCAAAGTGGGGAGGTGAGCTTTCAGATGTGTGGTGGCAAAATCTCTGATCTCTTGGCCTAAGAACAGCCAAGGTGCAGAGAGGGTGAGCGAGTGGAGGATGACCACCAGTGGAGGATGGCCACAACAAACTAACCTTTGTTTGGCAGCAAGCTGGGTTTTGAGCCAGGCAACAGAGAAGGCTGATAAGAAGCAGATCATGCGAGGTGTGATAAACTTTCTACCATGCCCATGTCCTCCTTTGCACAACTGGCTCAGGTGTAAAACTCCCACCTGGGGTATTAGGACATTCACATGTAAGCCTGAAGATACTCACCCCATCTGATGGGGCATAACTGGCTCAACTACACAGTTTTGGTATTTTTGAGAGAAATACACTTTGTCCCTGTTCAAAGACTACTAGAATATGCCTAGTACTGCACAGAGCACCTGGTAACAAGGGAGATGTGTCACCTAGGATTTGGCATTTCACTAGATTTCCCACTAATCTGGGAGCCTGGGCAAAGTGACTTTGAACCTGCATGAGAAACATCACAGCAGCCATTCCCTCTGGTGAGACAAATTGCACAGGAACAGTCCCCTCCACATACCCCTCAGGTGGTGAGAGATGGGTGGAATGACCACCAGGCGAACTATCTGAGTTTGCTTTAAGCCTTAATTACACCTGGATTTAAAGAGTGAATGACTGAAAAGAAACATTATCTGTCTCTCTCCTACAACCACCTACCCCTTAATTCAGAAAACATTTAAGAGTTTGTCTGAGCCCTTCCTGCAGGCTGAACAAGCCCATCCTAGAAATGTTTCTGATGAGAAAGTGCTGAGCCACAGGTTACCCTATCTTAACAACAGGTTCCCACAAAGAATTTGAAGGAGAAAAGGACATATTTTCTCTAGTAAAGTAGGCCTTTTGGACCTAGGGAATCCAGAAGCCACCTATGAGTTTTTCAGTTCACTCTAAGTTTTGCATATGAGAAAACAGGGATAATTTTTATTTTTACAAGAGGCAGTAGCTTTTCTGCCACCATAATGATATTTTCCCTACATGACATGTCAAAGATGAGTATGCAGTACTATTTATTCCTCTAAAACTACTTTGGAAACTATTAATATAAGGAAATCAAGAAACTATCTGTGTCAACACTGCAATTAGAAAAACATATTTCTATCTAGAGTCCTTATACCACATAAAACAAAAATTAACTAGTCATGGTGAGATCTATAGATCAGTATGTTCATAAAACTGAGAGATGAGTAGTCATTAAAAGGCAAAACTACTGGAAGTGACTTATATGACTGAAGTGAATAGAGAACCAACCAGACCCATACTATTTTAAAAATCTGTACAGTTACAATACATTTTAGATGGAAAAAGATCTATGGATGTCATCTAATTAAACTCTGTCAGTCACAGCAGGGCTAGTTTATTAAGGATCGTGTCCAGGTGAGTTCTATCTATTCAACAATGGCAATTTCAGACTCTCTGTTAGTACAGTCTAAGTACAGTTAGAAGCACAGATAAACAGAAAACATCACATCTTTCTTATTTTATTAAACTTTATTGCAAGATCAAAGGTCTCACCAAAAAATAGAAACTTACAAATTGTGTGAATAGTTTTAATGCACTCATAAAGAGACATTAAAAGAAAATTGACTAAGATTCTGTACTATATCTGCAAAAAAATTCACTGGCTTTATTCTTAAAATATTATTACCATTTAGGAGTAAATAAACAGCATAGCATTACACATGTTCACAAGTATTTACCACTTATTTTAAACAAAATCTTTACGATATATTTTTTCTCCAGAGAAATTAGTTCATCCCCATTTTGAAAAGTCTAATAAGAAAACATTCAACATCCTCACTGGAAGTAATGTGAGCTGATGTTTCTGTTGTAAAAAATTATGCTATGGAAATCAACAAATAGGTTTACAGGGTTACACAGCCATACTAAACAAGCTTCTATGTTATGCTGCATTAGGCCTTCTGGATTAGCAAAACATTTTGACAATAATGGCAACTTTTCAGCTGAAGCTTAAGCATTTCATAGTTTGGATTTAAATGCTTTTAAATTTAAAACCTTTTGAAAACAAATATCCAGTGTTACATACCTGACAACATTCTTAGAATGGTAATACTCTAAAAGTTAAGGCAACTCCAAATTGAAGCTGCAATGTCTGTATTTTTCACAATTCCCTGCTAAAATTTAACTCCTTAAAATGCAATGTGTGAGACAGCATAAGAGAGATGCTGTGTGGTACTTGGTTGCTGTTTGGAGTTAAACCATAACAGTCCCACAAAGAAAATGAATCATATTATGTGTTTAATTTGGATATCTCCTTGCACACACATTAAGAAGCATCTGATCCTACCAAAGATACCCACGATGGGACTCATGTTTAGATGGCCTTCTCAAGGTAATCACTATTTGCATTGGAAGATCCATTCTAAAATAAAGCCACACAGGAAATGAGAGGGATCCTGCTATTGACTTATACCCATTCATCTGAATTTTTCAATTTATCAACAGAACAGCATAGTCAGAGGATTCAAGTTAATATAAAATAGACATTAAATCTTTTCAGCCAAATATAAAAACCATCACCAACTTATTTCTGATCGTTGTTGTATTCAGCTATTCTTTGTCTTCATGAAGTGTAGCTCGCTAGTATTGTTAGGGTAAGCAGTGTTATTCATTATTAAAATGTCAAGGTGGAAAGATTTTAATATCACTACAGCTTCCTATATTTAAAGAAAAAAAAGGAAGATGTTGATAAGAAAATGGTAATTCACTGTAGATTTTCTTATTACTCTGTATCTTAAAACCTCTGGCATAGCTTTAGTAAATGAAAAGCATCAAGTTTAGTTCCCAGTTTCAACACATGCCTCTGTTGATCAACTGCACTGGTCCTAGCACTGAGTTACCATTTACAGATCAAAGGAAACACACGTGACCAAGGCAAAGTAAACAGAGGAAAGCAAGCTTAACATCTATAACTCAAACTATCCAGAGAACTAGTAGGAATCCACTTCAAGAAATTTGTCAAAGGCTTTTATCACTTTTATGCAAACAAAACCACAATGCATTTCTAAAGTTTTGCTTCAATATTTGTACTTAGTTGTACAGTACATTAAAGTCAGTGTACAGCTTTTGCCATTTTACTGTAACCTCTGTAAACTCACAACTATATTGCATCATATGAAAGGTTATAAACCCTTCTGCAATCCCCATTAGATCTACCGAATGCAGCAGAGTGGAACATGTTGGTACAGAGAGTTAGGAGCCAGAAGACATGTTGGGTGTCCAGCCCATTTGATAAGCCCGCTCCAGCGTTCTCTTGCAATCCTGCAGCACAGTACTGAAGGTTATATGTGGATATTGCTGCACCAGCTGCTCCACTGTGGCCTCGTTCACCTGCAACAGAAGAACAGAACCTGTGACGTGCAGGAAGTGAATGGAAAGGGTAACAATAGGCAAGCTAGAAGAATGGAAAAGCTTTGGACTCCTGGGCGGACTTCCAGGATGGGGCTCCTCATTGTTACTATAGGTTTGGGTGCATTTATCACAAAATAAATACACAGAATGTAATGTCTGGTTTCATTCTGTAACCAGAATGAAAAAAAACAAAATCAAACCCCGCTATGATTTCATTGTAAAGGAAGAAGTTTTATCATCCTGATTAAACAAAATGCTGCCCAGAGTAACAGATTTCTAACTTGAAATAGAGCCTATCTACTCAAAGTTGCTCAAGCAGACATACATTTAAAAATGTGAGATTTTTTTGGCTTTGGCAAATGAAAATAGATTACATCTATTAATTAATTTATGGTACAGTTGGGGAGACATTTAAAAATGTTAAGTAGTAACTCCACAATTAACTTTACTGAAATGAACTTGCACTGTATGGTTGCTATCAACAGGCCTGAAATGAAAAGTTATCAATAACATGACTAAAGATGGGGAAAAAATATGAACTATTCTACGTTGCAGGTAGATCAATTACTCCTTTATGTCCCTTTTTCCAAAAGGTAAAAGTCCTGCACTTCTTCACATACATCACTGGCATAAGATTTTATTTTAGCCTTCTTTTGTGAGGATAACACTGCAGAATTGGTACCAATAATTAAAACATACAAGATGGTTGGGTCTGGGATGTCTCTCTTAAATGTGAGACAACAATGTTAGCACTTTTATTCTTCATAAAACAAGGTAATCAGACAAATCCAGCTAAACCTAAAACCCTTACAACTCCAGTGCTGTGAGGGGATTAATTTGTCAATTATTTTAAAGACAATTACAGTTCATATCACACAGGTAAATAGCTTTTTTCAGCCTTTAGACAAATAAAAGATTAACCTAAGAACCATGACTTGTAGTTGGCTCTCTTTGAAATCTTTGCTGAACAACTGGGCATTTTAAAATGCATTGATACTACAGTTACTGAAACACCTACATCAGTAGCATGCACAACTGATGGCATTGTTTGCCTTTCTTCCTTCAGTGTTCCACTTTCAAGGCCAAAAGTAAAAAGCCAGATTGAAAAACGTTTACTACCATTACAAAGATCTGTCTTGTGAAAAATATTTTTAAAGCACGTTAACCACAGTATCTAATAATATTTTTGTCCTTAAAAGATAACAAGGAGAGCTTCCTTCTGAACAGTGATTGCACCCAATGACAAGGATAAATGAAAGGTTTAATATCCAGTTCTTCTACTTTGATAATAGAAATACTCAATCTTCATTGGAAGTTTCATCTAGCTGAGACTGACTTGGATAGAAAACTGGTTTAACTTCACAGCACAAACTGTACTTCTCTGGCAAATTGCTATGTTACAGTAACATCTTTCAGTGCTGAAAAACAAGAAGTGACTTTGAAAAAGCAAAATGAAATCAGAGATAGCACAAGTCCCCCATAATATTTGATATTTACAGCTGAATACATACGCACAAATTGTAAGCTACAATTCACAGAAATATTGCTTGGAAGGCAAGAATCCCCAAAGTAGCAGTAATTTGCTACTTTATGCCTATCCAAAAAATAACCAAAAGTCTCTTCTCATTAGAGTTATGCTGCAGAGACCCATGGCAGAATCAACCAGGCTACCAGAAACGCCTCTTAATTGTTAACTCAGCCACAACAAAGAGGGTTACAACCGACAGTGACTTATTTTGCTCTTTCTTAATGGGAAGCTTGAAGAAGATGCATTATTTATCCTAGATAGCTGCAAATTTTGCTAGTACATAGAAGTTATTATGATTTAGCACTTCCCTGTGGGGCATTATTTGTTAGAACAGCATGGATATCATTGTTTTAGAGCCAGTTTTTTATGCATATTCTCCGTTATAAGAAACAAACTAGGTGAATTCATTACAAAGATGATGCTCACTCACAGGAAGGTAGTAAATGCTCTCCATGCCCAGATGTATTGGACTCAGGACATGTACCCAGGGTACAGCCTAGCTAGCTTTAAGCTGATATATTTACTACCAGGCTAATTTAGGCATGGCCCATGACACTTAGGAAGACAGAGGATGTTACAATGGCACCTTTTAGTCTTAAAAACCTATGAAGAAATCTATGGTAAAACACCTCTAACTGTTTGTCCTAGTTTTTTTCTGATACAATTATTACTAGATAAAATTTTTTGCTATTTGTTATTAATACTTTACTAAACAGAAGAAGGAAGCTTTTGGCATCAAGTGCCAAATACAGTTACAAAATAAACATGAGTATGAAGAAGGCAGATAAAACCATTGCAGAAATGCCACTGACAAAAACAGCTGTTTTATGACCAAAGCCTGAAGAGTAGAAACTTTTCTCCATTTTTTACTGGAGCATTAAGCAAATATTTTAAATTATTATTTTGATCCTTGGCAACAACTTGTGTTATGACTTGTTGTTAAACAGTAAAGTAATGACAAATCCTATGGATGTATTTGGAACCATAACATATACAGAAAGAAATTACTTTGAGTCTGAAAAACTGAGTTTACTCTCATGATAAAGGAAAAAAATACCTTACCAAGCTTCATGATAAATGATCGAATATATAACTTTAAGTTAAATACAAATATTCTTAATCCTGAGAGTAAAAAGCAAGGACTTAAAAATTATGCCAAACTAAATTCAATGTAAGATTACACAACAGAAGGAGGAGAAAAAAACTGGTAGTGGGACAATCAACCTGGATCCAGACATAAGAAAAAAAGTATTCCCTTTCTAAAGATTTTGATACCTTTTCTCTGCCATGAGAAAAGTCAGGTCAGACACAAAAACAATGAAAAACTTTTAGTATTTAAAACTCTCCATACTAATGCGCTAATAACTGCATTATCTGAAAAACAGGAAAAAAGGAAATAAAATTTTATTCTTTGTTAATGAATGTGGAAAGTAATATCTAAGTCAACTTTGTGGGGATCCTTGTCATCATTTCCCTAGTGGTAGGATTAAGATGAAAGAAGTCTTATGCCCAGCCATTAGAACACAAGCTTCTGTCTCTTTGCTAAGATTCAGCCTGGCTGGTGATAAAACGAAAGTACTGAATGCCATTCCCAAAATAATTTCATTACACAAGCAGAACAATTTTCCCTACTGCGCTTAAACATTCTTGTTCAATGAATGAAAACTAAAAATCTCCACATCTTCATATGCTGTAAAATGCTATATTTTTCTTTCACAGAACTTTCATTAATCTTAATCTTTTGGGTTGTCAAAAGAAAGAATACAGTCTGCAGATAAACTATGCAGATTATCTAATATATAATCATTCATCTGAATTTGAATAGCTCTTCAATTATATTTTAACACATAATGAGAGAATGCAGCCCGTATCATTAAGAATGAAAGTAATAGGTTTTGCAAACCGTGGTCATCAAACAAAAAACCAAAATAACAACAAAGACTGGTTTGAAAATTATTTTTTCTTCCTGAAATAACTATTTATTTCAGGCCAAGGAACAGATTGAAAAAACAAAACAAAGGAGAAGATGGGTTACAGAAAATGGCAGACTAAGTGGTATCATCTCCCTTTAACTCAATTAGAGCCTAGATTATGACCTAGAAGTCATAATTTTGAATACATTTTGCTTAAAGACACTTGAACACATACTGCCTATTTCCCAGAATAATGCACTTGACTTTGTGACAAATGTTATCTAGGGTAGGACTTCCTTAACTTCTTCTTCGCCTAATGATAGTGCGGTTGTGCCGACAGGATTCAAATATTATCCGTGCTAGAGAACATTTCTCATGTGATAATTAGGAGTTCATCTTGGAAAGAAGAACAAAAACACCCTTTGAGTCCCTGTGGAACTGTACACTGGCAAAAGGGTTTTGTGAGTGCCTCTTTGGAGAACTTTCACCATCACTCTGCTACGTACACACAAAATGTGGCCGAAATACTGAGAAAAATGGGAAATCAGTGCTCAACACTCTTACTCTCCTTTAGGTAAAATGGTCTGCCCATACCAGAAAGCCGGAAAACTGCCACCATTCTGTGAATATTTTTCCTAGAATAAAGTAACCAACACTTATGAGCTGATTTTTTCAGGCTCAGAGTAAACTGAAAGCTACTCACAACAAAATATTCATTCATATTTTGATCTAGCATGTTATATTTACTCATCTAGTCCTATTGCCAGCATTTACTGATTTGAAATATCACTTGTCTGACACAGAATATCTTCAGAAATTTATGTTATGTCATGTCACTTTCCACAAGTCTTCATGAAAAATCCAAAATGCAAGCAAGAATAGTTATTAGGTAATTTTATTTTTTTTAATTTAAATTTGCTGTGTCATTTGGTTTAATGATAATTTCAGCATTGTTTTCTTTAATTTCTAGATTATAAAATTAGGAATTTCTAAAGATATAAAATTATTCCAAAGGGCCAGGATTTTTTTTAACCTAGTGTTTTTCTTATGCTCCTACAACAGATCTTATTAAATTCAAAGGATGAATTCCAGTTTTCCTAATTTTGTTAAGGTAAATTGGAGATTACATTTGAAACCATGAGCCAAACCAGGCATTTCTTTTTAATGAGACTGACACCTCCATTCACTGCTCAGGAATAGAAAAAGAGGGCTTTTCCTAAACAAGACTTTTCTAGTTACTTTTCCTTAGCTTGTCTTTAGTTGATATCATGTCCTGGAAATCTTCTCTGGGATTGGATACTCTTTCACTAAATTGCCAAGAATTGTAAGCTTTAGTACTGGTCTCCAAAACTCCTACAGGTGCATCAGGATCAGACTCTAAAGCCATTAAAATGTGCCAAGAATGTCTGTGTTATCTAGAGCAGTACTGAAAAGCAAGAGTAGAGTCATCACTTAAACTGCAAGTTTTATGCAGTGTATGAGTATTCAGCATTAATCTAAAGAGTTTGATAGGTCCTTTTCAACAACAAAACCTAAAAATCTTCTCATCTTAATGACTTCAATTTAATGACAAACTGACTTGATAATTGAAAAGAAAAAATTATCTCCATTCCAAGTTAATAACTGAAACCAATAAGCAGTTATAAATTAAAAAGCTAAGGCTTGCAAAACTGGATTAGTGCAAAAGTGCATTACTAGAACTTTGTACCAAAACCTGCTGGAGTCCCTCAGAACACTATTCAGGATGACAGCTAGAATAATATCTGCATAGTATCTAACCTAGCCCTTGGAAGAGGCATTGGCTGGCTGATTTCTGAGGACAACACAGGCTGGTATCTACAATTACACAACTTTATAGATCACTCATTAATAAAAAATAACAGACTGAATTATAATACCCTGAGTCAGCAATATCTGCACAGAAAGGCATTAATAATACATAGAACTGCTAGCTTAATCTCAGAAATCTAGTACTTGCTAAGAATTTTAGGGAAATATTAGCAGGTGAGAGATAGCATTCAGACGAAAAGATTTTAGGGCTGCCATACAGATAGGTTAGAAAAATGGCACAAGTATTACCATAACATTTCTACATACAAACATTTGCAAAATCAACTTCACACAGAAGAAATGCAAATGGATTTGTCTCCAAAGGGCTTTCTTACAATACTGCTGGCATTTTACTTAAGGAGTGGTATTTCAGCATTAGAGCTACTGGAATTTGTACGCGATTCTGGCTCAATACATGTAGAGAAGTACTGCTTGAAAGCCAATGACTTTATAGACATTGTGTGTATCCATAATGATGGATATGGAAAACTCTTTATGTTCCAATTTCTCTAACGTTTTACAAAAAATCCAATGTATACACACTTAGAGTTATAAGCAAAACATTTTCACACATTCTTTCTCTTCTCTAATTTGTATTTTGCTTCCTCAAGTGAGTGTCTTATAAAAAGTGTACTTTGATATTTTTTTCTGCTAATAGTTGAATGAATTATATTCTCAGGTGGCCCAATTATAACTGTTGCCTGTAGCCATAACAAAATTAAAGATTTCTGGAAACGTTTTGTGTGAAGTGCAGTTGATCAGCTAAGGCAGACATATTCCACAGAGTTTCAGTTGCCCTTATGCCCAGGGGCAGAACCCTTGTTTAGGACTTTAACAAAACAACAGCACTACCAATATTAGCACAATATCCTATAGTCCAAATAAAGTCCCTTATGACTTGAGAAAAGAATGTGCTTTGACTTAGAGGATGATGTTGTTGAAAAAAAGGAAGAAAAACAATCACATTTGCACACACACAAAAGCACTGTATTTGTAGACTCATAAGTAATGAAATCAGCAAGTACAGTCTGTACAGTGTTATTATAATGACATTTGAAAACTATATTGCCTTAAATCCTAGAAATTAATTACCTGTTTATATTTGTAAAGGTAAAGGAGTAGGTAAACAGAAATATCTGCAATCTTTTCTGCTGTGTGAATGGAAATAAATGGAATGCACACGTCTTCTAACCTCGGTAGCACTTCAGAAGGATTTCAGGAAGTGCGGCAAGGTTACCTGTGGGGTGTGGAGTGTATCTACTTTACAGTTCTTGTTTAAATCTCACCTGAAAGGAATGGAATTCATTGTTGTGGTAGTTTTCTCATGTGAATGCTATTGCCCCGAACTCCCAGTCTACTGCAAACTAGCAACACCCATTTCAGATCTCTGTGAGGATGCAGAGTTTTTTGCAACACACTATTTTTTATTGAAGTTGTGTAAGTAACAAAGGTTTCACTCTCGATTCTCTTTGCATATTGTGAGGGTTTATTTTTCTATTAAAGCAGAGAAACCATTTTAAAGGAGCCCTTCAGGCTGGCAGATTATTTGGTTTGCTAATTCTGCCCATTTCATCAGATGAACTTCTAGACTCCACCTATGGAATATTTCCAGGTAAAAATATTACCGGTATTACACACATTTCAAAAACTTTTTTCTTCTAAAAATTGCAGTTAATAAAGACCCAGATGCAGTGAAATGACAGTGGCAATTTATATAGCGATAAATATTCTTTCAGATTACTTTCTGCCTGTTGAATTAATAACACTGAATATTTTCCTTCCTATTTGACTACATTAACAATAATTTGAGCACATTACTGTAATATCTGTCAAAATGATGGCATGTAAAACTAACAGAGAAGTCTTTCTCAAAAGTTGCCAGCTGGCAAAAATAACTGGAAGTTCCAGGGAGCAGTGTTTCTAAATAAACTTCTCCCTTTTTGATTTTTTTATTCATAAAGATGCTGACCAGTTCACACTGCATTCTTCCTTAAGAGCTGGCCTTATCATGTTTTTGAACTGTTGATCATCATCTGAGGGTCCATCTTTCTCTTAGAGAATGACATGGTTCAGGTGGGTGCTTTTTAGAAACAAGGACAATTTCATTAATTCTGGAAAATTCCATCTTCAGCAGAGTGCCATAGAACTGCTGCAGAGGAATCAGCTTGGAGAATAAAAATCTTTTAGCAAAGAAACAGTTAAACTAGAAGAGCAAAATCTTTAGCTTGTATAAAACCCCTTTTTTTTTGTGTGTGTGTTTTAGCAGATGCTTTCGTTTACACACATAATGGATCTGTTATCCTAGTAAGCTAGGGGGAAAAAGCCAAAAGTAGTATTGTTCAGACTTTTAAAATTGTTGTATTGAAAACCAAAGTGAAATAAATGCTATTCTTCTTTTGTTGTGGGATAGCTGTGGTTTCCTTCTAATGAGATTCACAGATCTCATGAATCTAAAATCTTCATTATTCATAGAGAGATGTATCAATTGCAGCTCCTACATCATACACATAAAACTTTAAAAAATACAGCAATTCCTTTTTAATATGCAGCAACGTACTTGAACAAATTATAGTAATTTAAGAAAAAAAAAAGGCTACAGAATTTTTCTTAAAGAGAAGGATTGGATATTTTCATTCCTCTTCAAATCACAAAACCATAATTTCAAATCTCAAAATGAATCCCTTGTAATATAAAAGAAGAAATGGTAGCAATTTGCCAGGTTTTCTGATCAGGCTAATGATAGCATTTTCTGAAAGTGGAAGGCAAATTGCTGTGATAATTACATTAAAACAAACCATGGCTCTGTATTCTCACTATTCTGTCATTGATTAAGCCGCCTTAAGCTCAAAAATGTATTGGAAATTGAAAGATTTATCTCTAGAACCTAGGATATATAAATGAGCTAATGCTCTTTTTCACTCACCTTCAGTTGCAGACTAGCTGTGTAAATTAAAAGCTTGTGAGTGATAGGTCAAAATGTTTCACTTAAACAGGAGCTGCATTCCTAACTCTGCTAATGATTTGTGGTCTTCACTGAATATGTATTTACAAATATTTGTAAAACAGGTTTTGTAGAAGGACAAAGTGATAAATTATATTAAAAATTCACATATAGTCTAAAAATCTTACTCTTACTTAAGATGCAAATGATTTCTTAACTGACCATTTTTTATTTTCAGGGATCATCTATCTTTTTTCCTCAGGGAACATAAAATAGTTTGTCATTTTGTCAGTTGTACTGACTATCAACTTCTGTGCTCTAATATTTCAGCAAAACTAGAATAGGAAATATATGCTACAATTTATCTGAGAAAGTCATCTGGAATAAGCTACAAGCTTCCAGAAGTATTTTCATGAAAAGCAACCATGTCTTTTCTGAGAAATTCATCTCAAAAAATGGAAAGAAAAAAAGCAAGGGAAAAAAAGCAAGGAATAAGGGCCAACATGATTTATTAACTAAGTTGTGTATCCTTTCACAGCCAGCTTTGTTGGACTCTCTTCATTTCATTTCATTCACACATAGTGGTGAATATTGAATTTTGTGGCCTCTGTTTTTCAGTGTCATTTTTCTGCCTATTTTCCCAAGAAATGTCTCCTGCATTTATGTGGGAGCACTGTTGATAACTGCTACAAATTGCACCACAGTTATAGGAAAAGGATATTGAAATATGAAAATTGTGTGTGAGAAAAGTTGCAGGAAGATTATTGTGACACATTGTTCAACCAGTTAAGCTATCACCCAGAAAAAAAAAGAAACAACAAATTTTTAGTCCTATTTCCTAGTTGATACCCAGCCATTTTCCCCACGGGTAAAGACTTCAAGCTGCCACTATGTAAAGCTGTTTCACTTCTTGTGAAAGCACAAAAAAGAAGTGCTATAAAGACATCTTTCAAATGATTTCTAGAAATAAATAGTATGGAGAACATCACCCTTTTCCTCCATTTTTTAAAATATGAAATACAAAATATACCTAATTAATTAATCAATTAATTAACTAGAAGTAGTAAATAGGATCTAGGTCAGTTTAATGATAGGGATGTACAGTACACTGTGTTCAGAAAGAAAAACTTGAAATGTGCATTTAAATCTGTTATTTTGACGCAGGCATCATTTTATGCCCTTAGGACGCAAGAAAAGCTCTTAGGAATTCTGATGCCAGTGTTTGTGGGAGGAAAGAAAGCATCCTGTAACTGCCCACACCTTTCTCAAGATACTTAAAGTAATTAAAGGAAAGGTTCAATTATCTTTAAAATATCCCCTTTCCTAAGCTGTGATAAAAAATACAGAGCTACAATTAAAATTTGGTTGGAAGAATGAACACTCATGTTTTCATTCTGCTGTGGGGGACTAACCTGAAGCGAATTTAATATAACCCCTTGTTATGCTTTTCTTGGTGTTTTCCGGGGTGACAAACCAAGAGCTGCTCGGCCCCTGAGCAGCACCAACCCGCCACGCGCTCCAACACAGCCTCATCAAGTCCTGAAACACAACCGTGGGCTGCAGCCCCCAGCAGCACAGCACTCCTCTGTGCAGAGGAATGGCGAGTTTGTGGTTGCACCCGGCTCCCAGAGCACTGTGAAGAGCTGACAAGAAGGAACAAAGCCTGGCTTGCTGCCCCTGGAAGCACGGCACAGCGCAAACACAGGCAGAACACTGGAATGCAAAACAGAAATGTCTTCTCATTCATGCCTTTTCCAATTACAAACCTCTAAAATGCCCTGCTTAGGCCTTAAATATCTACTGATTTTATCTGTTACTGCTTTCAAAAGAAATGGAGACTCAGAATAGCAACATTTTCTTACTATGGAACACATGACTTGAGCAGTCCTGAGGGCTGCCTTGTGCCTGCATACCCATGGACACAAAAATTTATTTGCACAGTCGATAACCTGTCCTGTGAGAGAGATCAGAAGGGAGAAGGGGCCTAGCTGCTTCAAGTACCTGTTCATGTTGGAATGCAGACAAGTGGGGAATTCTGTTGTGCAGAATGTAGGTATTTAAAAACATTTAGAGACTATACAAGATCACTTTCACACTTCAGGAGGTCTGATGTCTCTTAGATGGATCCCATCTGATACAGAAAAGTTCCAACTAAAATATATGCTCTCATTATGATGACCTCATAGTAAAGTCAGCATTTTTAAATTATATTTCTCAACACAATGTCATCTATTTTAAGGCAAAGACCATATTGCTCCTGTGGTGTGCATGTAAGATGGTAGGAAAAATAATAAAAAGAAAGGCAATAGCAGTTTGATGAAAAATGAATAATTTGATTATTTTCATGGTGTGGATCAATAATGCTTTGCATCTACTGAAACACACTGCCTGGAGGCACTTGGATAATCAATGGCATAAAACAGAGACTGTCTTTACCCAGTCTCACAGCCTCTCTTGATCTTTCTGGGGAGGACCCTTGACGCCTCTAATTTATGTCAAGTGCATATCAAAGAAATTCCAAAATGCCTGGCTCATAAAGAGTGTTTTAGTGGTACCCATTTGAAGTCTACTTACATATGTTCCTTATGTAACTGTGTTTAAGTACTTCCCTTCCAAATGCCTGGGAATTCTTAGGCATAAAAGCTACCTGGTATGAGCATAACAGTCAGTACCTCAGAAAAGGAAGCCTGGTTAGATGGGACAAATCTTCAAACCTTCTCTTCACTGCAAGCTGACAACAGTACAAAGACAAGAATTTTGGCCAACCGGGAGTGTAAATAAACCTTTCAGCACCACCCAAGAATTCTCTTTAATGATGTGCTGGACACTGACATTTTTAATTTAATAGAGCAGCCACTGGAAAAAATGAGTTCTGCATGATACTGGGGAGTGACAGTTGAGAACGCAATTTTGTTCAGTAATTTCTCTGTTCATTTGCAGAGGAAAAAGGGAGTTGGCATCTTCTAGCTGCCAAAAATCCCTTAAGTTAAGGATACTTACTTCATTCTGTCTGTGGAGCTATTCTTCCCATCAAGGCTTTGCAAACAAGAAAATAATTCCCAGTGGTAGTCCCGCTACTACACTGTTCACTGTAACAGTGTTTACAAATTTCTCTAACATCTTTTATCTACCATACTTTGGATACTTGAAGATTCACACACACACTCGCAAGGCACACAGTCAACAGTGCTTTTATATCTTCCCTGAAGCTTTCTTAAGTAATATTTTTTTTTCCCTTTTAGAAGTTGACTTTTTTTAATACAAAAGATGTTGTATACTCCTCTAAAAACTGAGAAAAGCGTTTACCAGCAATTAAAGGAATACAGACTGTAGTACATGTCTATGAAAATGACATATAGTTTAACTTATGAGAGAGTAGAGCTTGTTTTCAACATCAAGATCATTGACTTTCTATAGCAGTTAAAGACAGGACAAAATTATTGCATTTATTAGATCCTTGTTGATTGTTCAACATTAGCTAAATTCAAAAAATAAATACACGTGCAGAAGTGGTTAGATGGTTCTGGGTCAGGTCTAATTCCCAAGGTCAAGTTACCCTTTTAACATTCTCTAAGTACATAATCTTAGCACAATCCATCAAAGAGAGTCACACACTCTTTTTGTCTGTTGGCTCTCATAAAACACTAATGTTTAGGAGATTAAGTGGACTCAGCTTTGATAGACAGAGCAATTCTTCCAAAGTGCTCAACCTCCTTGCAAACTGGAAAATGCCTAAGGCTGGCTTTGCAAAATGCTACTTCTAATTTTACCACTGACCTGGACATTATTATTCCTTGCCATTTGAAATACTGTGTTTTGTCACTGTCTTCTATAGTGCACTGTGAAGTATGCAAGATAATGGTTTGGAGCATGAAGTTTCTTAGACTAAAACCTGTTTTTCCATAGAGAGTATCCAACCAGAAATCCACAAACCTGAGAGGTGCTTATGATGGGCATCACAAGCCAGACATTTTGTTGATGATGGCTGGAAAAGAAACAATCCCTGCTGGATTATGTGAAGACTTAAGGTCAGAGACTCTGGACCTCTAATGATTTTTCCTTTAGCTATTCTGCTGTGTTCCTGGGACTTGATCTCTCTTCTAAACAGGAACGTGATTTCTGAAGGCTCTATACAGGGTGAAGTGGAGATGGACTGGCTTCTTCTTTTTTTCTTCTAATGATTAAGTGCTAAAACTTGTAGACATTCCTACTATTCTCCGAGTATAAAGCTACATAGTAAGAAACTCAGTCTGTTTTTCTCTTTTTATCATTATGATTTCATTAAAACCTTTGTCCTTCTGTTTTAAAAACCACGATATATGATCAAGAGCACAGACATATAGAAAATTGCTGTATCACTCTTGAAGTTACACTAAGATTTTTTTTTCCCTTTCTTTTTAAGAGACAAAGTAGTCTGTCACGCTTACAACATGACATGCCAACCACTTTCAGACAAAAGTATTCAAAACAGTCAGAGGGCAGATTTTATAAAAAACTTGTGAGCACCTCAGGCTGCGAGTGTAACCTACAGATGTATTTTGAAAATCTACATCAGCAAACATTCATAATGCTCCTTCTAGCCCTCTGTGTGACTTTTGAGCTGCCTATGTGAACACAGCACACCAGAACAGTTGCTAGAGTAGTGACTACTGAACATTTTGTTCAGAAGAACATAAATCCTGCTGCCTCCCTCACACACACAGGAACACTATCACACTCAGAACGAGGCACCAGCTCAGGAAAAGGCTCCTTACCTGATCACATCTCATCAGTCCCAAGTACCGGAGGGACTTGCTGCGCTGAGCAATCTGGGTGGCTCCACGGTCCGTGATCTCTTTGCACCATCCAACATCCACCGTCTCTATTGTCATGCTGTATCTCCCAATGGCTATCAGAGCTGGAAACACATGAAAGGCATGAAATGCACAGCTCTGCAGATGGCAACCTCAGCTCCATGCACACACTGAATAATGCTGAAATTGAGTTTTGAGAAGCAGTTCTCATGCACTTTGTAAATGATATTATATTTCATAATTCTCAATAACGTAAAAGCTGTCTCTTCAAAATGGAAGTACATACAGGTGCAAACACACACCAACACACAGATAAACATATTTTCCCATATATTTTCTACCAATCAAAATAAATAGACCAATTAGTAGACAGACCAATTAGTAGACATAATCTATAAGAATTCTTTTAACTACTTTTTCCAGAAGAAGCAAGACTTAATTAATAAGATTGAAATAAATGTAAAATAAGAAAAAAATCTATCTCACTTTTCCGAGAAAATAACTGACTTTATACTACTAATAATTTTTTTTTCCAGGAAAATAATACTACAAAGACAGGACTGAGATTAACAGGACATTTTGCGAGTCAATAAGACATAGTTTTAGAAAACCCTGCAGGAAATCTCATGCCATATATTCTATAGCTGTATTCTAAAATTCAATTTTTTCTCATTGTTCATTTTGGTGATGTAAGAACGATGCTGTGTCTCACTGTCACTTTTTCTTCACACTTTTCCAGTAAAAAAATAAAGAAAGAGTTAAAAAAGTCATAAGGAATTAAAAGAAAAATTTGAACCTCTATTAAAGGAAAGGAAAGAGGATCTGGAATTTCTGAATGGGCTGAAAAAAGGTATGTAGGAGAAAACGACAAGGAATCTGACTGGCTGGGACAGTTTTGTCATGACATGACAATGACACAAAAGACAAAAATCACTGGCACCCTGGTTGCCATGGACTGTAGGACTTTTCAGACATATGGACTCAGGAAGTCAAGCTGGGATTTATTAACAGAAATTCTAGCAGCTAAAATCTCAGTCTAAGAAAAAAGGCCAAGGTTTCTGGTGTAGAAGTCATCCACCTGTATATAATCAAGGGGTAGGATGTTCACACAGTTTTTAACTCCAGTTATAAGGCAGCCGTTGAAAAGGAAGATGAAGGAGTGACTTATTCCAAGTAACGTGTATATCTTTAAAGAGTTGATTTTTCAGCAGCTATGGGGCTGTTCTGTTCATGCTACATTCCCAAATGTCAGAGGAAGAAAAAAAAAAGGAGGAATTTCAAAGAGCTGGTAGCTCTTGATATACAAGATATTGATCTTAGCTAATCAGCATGTAAATGAGATCGAGAAGAAGAGAAAAAGAACCCATCTCACCTTCCAAAGAACCGCATTGCTGGTGTACAGCAGTGAGGGTATTTGGATTATTTACAAATATCTAGGTGGACTTGATTAGCAAACAAAATGAGCCAAAAGATGCCAGAAACATTCTCAGAAGCTGTGGAAGGGGAAGTAATGCATAATTTCTTCCTTTCAGCAGCTTTCCAAAATATTAACTGAATTTTGTTACTGACATATTGTATGTATGATAAAAGCACCTATGTAGTTTCTTTACGGTTTCACTGATATTTGTAGGACAATGCCAATTTCCTAGTCTCTTTCCAGCACATTTCTTGAAAAGAAATCCTAATTTTGCAAACTGTAAATACATATATAGCAGAAAATAAACTTCCTACATTTTTAGACACCTTTTAAAATATCACTATAATAAAAAGTAGGGATAGTTAGAAACTTTTTGAATACATTTTTCAATAGGAAAATCTATAGTAATTATAGATCATTGTACCTCCACACAAAATGTTATAGACTTGAAGTAGGGCAAAAATACTGAAAGCCTTCCACTACATTAGAATAATGTAAGTTCATTTGAATATTTTGCCACTGTTTTAAAGTTACAACCATATTTTGCTATTTTCAGTACTTCATGTAAAACTGACAAAGAGAAGAAAATCAACAAAGAATACTATCATGAAAGTGCCACTAAATACCAATAGAACACACTGGCAAAATCTGTCCCCAGATTAGCAGACATCTCTCTGGAAAACCAAATATTTTGACAACAGTGTTATACTGAAATTATATGTTAAACTGAAGTCATATAGTACTACACTTCATCTATCAAACACAGAAGCTATGCCATTTGAAAACTCCCAATTACCATATTTTCTGGAAATTTCCATGTGTGGAACTGCATCCTTACAAGAACATTCTGGGTTACAGAAAAGACACACTATGCAGTTTCTATCAGCATTCAGCAGTGGGAGATAAAGAAAGGCCATGAGAACCAGTGAAAATGTAATAGTACTTTTCCAGAACACTTTCCTCACATGAAAAATGTGGCCAGGGATTTTCTAAACTGGAGCTTATGCCTCTGTACTCTCGTAAGTTCATCTGATCAGTCTTGTAGCCCACAGAACATAACATCCATAACATCCTGTGGAAAGGAATCCTGCAGTTCAGGATTCTTTCCTCTTTGGAAAATCACCTTCCCTTGTGGGAAATGCTTCTTGGAAATCCCAACGGACTGTATCAACCAGGTCTTCTTTATTGCTTCCTGACTTCTCCAAAGTACTGAAGTACAACCTCTCTTAACAGCTGTGTCAACACTTCCTGGATACATTGCATTTATTCACATGTTCACTAACTGCATTCCATATAATAATTAACTCACCTTATACAGGCAATAGATTTATCAGTTAATATTTTTCTGATCTTCCCTGAAACATTTTTTTAAATACTTCTTCAAAGCAGTTGTGTGGAATCAAGGCCAGTTTACATGAAGAATTACACAGTGCAGCAAGGAGCCTGGCTATTTCATCCTCAAGTTCTTTTACTGAGTACACACATGTCTCTTGCTTGCATGAGCAAAACATTTTAAGCCACAACTTTCAGCTAAGAAAATGTTTGCTTTGCTCAACAGCTTTTCTTCCTCTGTGCACTGGCTCACAATAATCAGAATACACGGCTATTATTCAAAAGCTTGGTAATAATTTAATGAGGAAACATGCAGCAAACCCCTTACCAAACTAAGTTTGAATTCTGTGACTTGAGAAGCTGTAGCACAATCAGCAGTGAATAGCCAAAAGTGTGCTTGAACACTAATGACAGCTGGGCTTAAAAACATTGTCAGCAATCAAAGGGAAGAACCTGACACACTGAAATTAAGCAGAGAAGGATACACAAAAATACCCAGAGTAGTTTGAAGATGTTGGCTTTGACATATGAACCTCTCTTTTTTTTTGAATATTTAACAAGGCATCCAATTATTTTTTCTCCTTTTTATAGTCCCATTTATTTTGGCAAAAGCAACATACCATATTTCTTTTTCCAGCGCTAAGTTTGTGGAATGGAAATCAACTGATGTACAGCCCCTACTCTGCAAAAGATAAAGTATAATGTCTCCAACTGGAATTGGAAAATCATCCCTACACCTTGAACTGTATCAAGCAAAACTGGTTTTTTTGGTTGCAATGGTACTTGGCTATTGAAGTTGAAAGGACCAGGTTTGTAGGAAAGGGAAACATCTTCTGGATGATCAGCTGGAATAGTTGAGTAAACCAGACAAATTTCATCCATAGTGCACTACCACTCAGAGCAAATTGTAATTTAACTTCACTTTATTTTAAACAGATTAAATTAAACTGACACATATAAACACATCAGAAATGTCTGTCAGAGGGAAGGTCTCTGTTCAGCTGTGCATAACCTGTGAACCCAGAGGCTCCTAAATGGGTGTTAGCTTCAAGTCTAAGGTTGCTATAACAGAAAAATAAAAATATCTTTGCTATAAGTAACTGATCATTGGCCTACTCTTAATTTAATTTGAAGTTATTTTTATGTCTGGAAACAATACTACCAAATACAACTGTTTGGAAATCTGGTGTATTGAACACAGTTATGTGAAATTAAAAATATTTTTTAATGACATGCATCTACTACACTGTAGAGTGCTTCCTTAATCAATAAGTCGTATTTCGATTTAACTGAAAATAAACCTCTGTAAGGCTTAACTGTCCTTCCGTTTTCTTCCTGTTATTACCTAAAATGCAAATGTACAAGACACTGCATTTGATCAGCCTTCAGTGAAGCCTGGACAAAAAAGCTTTTAAAATTAATTATGATTGATATCTTTCATACACCAGGGCATTATGGACATATATGAATTCATGCAAAAATAATTTTTGCATTTCTTTCTTTCCTTCTTTCTTTCTTTCTTTCTTTCTTTCTTTCTTTCTTTCTTTCTTTCTTTCTTTCTTTCTTTCTTTCTTTCTTTCTTTCTTTCTTTCTTTCTTTCTTTCTTTCTTTCTTTCTTTCTTTCTTTCTTTCTTTCTTTCTTTCTTTCTTTCTTTCTTTCTTTCTTTCTTTCTTTCTTTCTTTCTTTCTTTCTTTCTTTCATGTCAAAAGCACTTAAATGTGCAAGAATTAGAATTCAAAATTTCCAATCTCTCTAAGGGTTTTAGAAAGAGGAGAAATCAATCAGTCAACCAAGGATTACCAAGAAGCAGTCTTCTTACAGAACTTTCCATGATATTTTTATTTTTATATGTATACGTTATGTAATATACATCTATAATTCATATTTATCTATTAATATCTATATAAAACATAAATTATACAAAAAACCATACTGTATTATATTTTAATTTATTTTATAGCCAAAAGCTATTAAGGTGGCTTTGACAGTTATCTACTCACTCCTGGGGAGCCTAATTTTTAAAAAAAACATTAGAAGTTTATAAGACTTAAAACTGCAATAAGCAGATGTAATAGAAATAAAATTAGCAAAAAAACCATATTTTTAACATTCAGGTGTTAAAAATATGGTGTAACAGATCAGCTTAGTGGATTTGGAAAAAATCTTCTGCTGTTGTTGGTGCTACAGTGTTATTTTCATTTGCCTGAGTTATTTAAAAAATGAATGGACAAAGCTCTGGAGAGAGAAGAAAATATTCTACAAGATAAGACCAAAAATAGGCAACCTAAAAAGTATTTTCTATCTTTTATTTATGTTGGTCTATTGAATTAGAAACAAAAGAGAAAGATGAAAATCATCCAGATAAATTATAAACATCTGAATGCACTGAAATTTTAACAGTCACCAAAACAATTTTGATATTTCATTTAAAGTGATTTGTGGAAATGAACTTTAAAATTAGCATGCAATTAGACACAAACACTTGCAATTTGTAAAATACTGTTGAATATAGACAATACACTGCCATCTGATTTCAATATATTATTACAATTACAAATAGAAACCTTAAGTTATATATGTTAATAACACTCCCTACAGTATAGCTTAAATATTGCTTATATATAGAAAAGGCTTTTCTTTACAAATGCTTGCCTACAAAAACTTACGTTAAGGCAACAGAATTTTATTCTCCAGAGCAAATCTTGATGCCATGAGAAAAAGCTCCATCATTTTGCCCATAATGCTTACTGCACGTTTAGTCCCTGCACTGATGAGGAGGCTGGTGGTTGTCTGCCATGCAAATTACTAAATCCTGCAGTTTAGCTAATCTGCTATGTGCAGAAAGGCAGTACATGCCAATTTCCATTTCCATGTGTCAAAAGGTGTTTAGCTGCTGCAACCATGCACAGCAGTGGAAGAAATCACTGCTTTGCTACCTTGCTCATCCAGCAGAGGAATCACAGCTCACAACTCATGTCGCTTATGCCTCAAATGAAAGACTCACTGAGTGATACAACTTTTTATGCAATTCATTTATTTCTGTTTTGAAATTTTAAGAGTATTTTGATGATTAAGTGAATGTTTGTTAATCATATCCTGACATAAATAATGCATCAAGCATTGTAGTTCATCTTGTAGCAAATAAAGGCTACCATAGATGTATCAGTGCAAAATTCCAGTTGGTACTGGTTTCCTGGTAAAAACTCTAATTCTGCCTAGGCTTTTGGACATCCAGCTGACAGGTACTATGACATTGTCTTTAATTCCTTTATAATCAAGACCTTTCATAACAGCTACATTTCAGTGCCACCAGGAAATAGCAAAGCAAGCCAGACAGAATCTGTACAAAAACTGGCCTTCTACCAGGAATCTCAGCCAATTCCATTTACAGTCATGCATTTAAGTACATTCCTGGTTTTCATTGCAGTTCCCTTGAAATTAAAGTAAAAACATAGACAGAGGACATAGCTCTGAACTTCACTGTTCTCATAATCAAATGTCAATCCTTATTCCCTGACTAAATTTCCATACAGTACATCCGTGTAATAGACATATAGGGGATCAAGGAAATCCTTTCCCTATGGTACCGAAGTGATGCAAAAGGGAGATTGGTCAGTGGTCATTTAAAAAACATTTTACACTACTGGTATTTTAGTATTTATAGCAAGTGCTCGCAAAACATAGTGCCCAGAAACGTATGTGAACAAGTAAATACTTCATCTTTTGTAAATCCTAGAGATATTTAGAAACAAAATTGCCCAACCTCACAAGTTTTCCCAGTGGAATGCTGTATCACTTCTCAGCATGGCCAACCTGTATTTTAACACGGTGTATTTAGTTTTTTCCCTACTGTCTTCATCTGCCTCAGGCTGCTTGAGGTCTCCTGTGATAATTTTACTGTTGAACCTTTGCGCTTAAGTTGCTTGGGCAACATTTCTTGAGAATGAAGGATGAGACTGCAACAAAATGCAGAAAGATAGAATGGCATGACCACAACAGAAAACCAATCTAACCAGAGGCCTCAAGGAAATGAAAAGGAGACAGACTGTACTCCTTGAGCAACCCTTTCTTTCTCTAAGAGTTAAGAAAATGTGGTTAAATCTCTTCTCTCTGAAATAATATTTTAACCTTAATTTGGGAGTAAGGTGGAAAACCACTCAAGCAGTGATACTAACTGTAAGTTAAAAAAAAAGAAGCTGTCTGGAAATGGTAACACATAAATTTATATATTTCTGCTTTAAGTTTTGAAAATAAAATTTCATTGTTTAACTTTTTTGTTACCTAAAGAACCATAAGGAAAATGCCTGGAGGAAGAAAGTCCCAAGGACTGAAAAGACCTCATGTGGGAGGAAAGATGACATAGTCACCTCTCATGCAGAAAAAGTATTTCACTTTATATTTTGTATATAAAATACATTTAATACAGGTAAATACTTTTCCCTTCAGAGTCACAAAAATAAATGGTATAGAGTTACTTGTCTATGATCTGGTTATGGTAACCATAGTTACCATTAAGTTGGTACAGTATACATTGCTGTACTCAATACAAACTTAATTAACTGATACAAAGAAAATCACTAACTAACAAACTTACCAACTTTCCTCCTACACATAAAACTCCATGAAACATATGGCACTTAGAGGGCTATGACTTCCCAAGTAAAATTTATCCTATTGCTTGATTTACTTCTTCATCTTGGCTATTTGATACAACTAAAAGTATGCATAAATCATAAACATTTACAAGTGCAAAGCTTACTACTTTGTAGTAAATTGTTGCCCTACAATGTAAGCAAAGCTTTGCCCTGAACTATAAATTAAATTGAAAATACAGAAAAGAATTATCTTTCAAAATTATCTTAAATGTTACAACTATTAAGTTTCCCCAAAAGTCCATAGTAAGAACAAAGCTAACCTATGGATAGAAAATGGTTTGTTGTGTTTTATAAAGGTCTCTCAAAAAAAAAAAATCCAACATTGACAACAATGAATTAATCATAACTGTATCTGCAGTCTACATTAAATCTATTAATCCAAACATAAACTCTGTGACTTTTCAGCCATTTCAGGATATTTTACTCAATGCATACCAATAGCAAAAAACAAATCAAAACAAAGCATCCCATCCTCCCAAATCTTCAAAACAAGGATGCAAAAAGATCTTCGTACTACAAACTGAAAGGCATGCTGCATATTTACTTCTGTTCTGACTGCAGACCTCTTATAAAAAGATTTAAAAAAAAACATTTCAGAAATGGATTGCAGAAGTGGTTGGAGTTGTTGATTTTAACCCCTAGGTTTTAAGCTAAAATAGCCCCTACAGACCAAGCTGTTATATATCAGCTCAATTTTCACTTTCCTGGGGACACTAAAACATAACTCATTTTCTTTGCGCTATTTTATACTGAAGTAATTTCCATCATTGTCATATACATAGTCTGAATATCAATGGAAGGCAGTAAGCCTGGCTTCAATCCCCAAGAAAATCATGGCACCAATTTTCCTGGAAACCACATCATAAGGACAGAAAGATGACTGGGAACAGGCAGCACTGATGTAGCAAGTGCAAACCAAGCCTTGTCAATCTGATTGCCTTCCTATCATGAGACAACTGGCTCTGTGGACACGGATATGTAAATTTCTTTTTTTTATCAGGAGACTATTGAGAAGAGGTGCTATGGACTCTTAAAATTACTTCTTCCAGTCTACAGATAAAAACTTTTTTTTGTCACATTAACAATGACCCAAAAAATTAAATGAATCCTTTTAATAAGGAACAAGGAAATTTAAGTTCTGTCTTTTCAAAACAAATAATGTGGCTTGGGCTTATTTAAACAACACATACCAAACCTCTGAGAGCTGTAACTCCACGCTGCTGTTGTATGCAGAAGCTTAGCAGAATTCAGATACAACAGCCACTATTGATGAACAGCAAAAAGCGAGATCTGTAAACCTGAATGATCTGAGATACATGCAATGCATTAACCTAGAGAGAAAGGAAGGAAACAACCTCTTTTGAAATTCTGAATTGCTTGGATAACTGGTGTATGCAGTGCTCCCAAAGTTCTGTGAACTGCTCTAAAAAGTCATTCCTTAGAGTACTCCAGGAACTATAGATAGTTACAGAAAGTAGAACATCAAATATGGAGCGATCACTTAATGTTTTACTGGAACAGTTCAAGATCATAAACCGGCAGAAGCTAGAAAAATCACTTTGTAACACTTAACAAAGATATATTAATTTATATAGAATTTTAAGCTATTAAACAATAGTACGCACATTGCACATACGTAATATGCACACCTACATAATTCAAAATATTACAATCACTTATTAACAGACTATTCTGGTGAATGAATTAAGTTTGTCAACTCCAAATTTCACAGAAGAAATAAAAATTCAGGATGTAGAAATGCTGGTTGTCAAAAAAAGAAGAATTTTACTTTAGCTCTTAGTCACATGGGATTGTAAGAGAGGGGGCAGAGAGTAAAGATGCTTTCCCAGAGAGGGAATTTAACGGTTTAGCCTGTTCAATTGTGAGATCAGGCAAGATTAGAGCGCGCCTCTTTGGAGAATGACAGAAAGTAATCCTAAATGATGTGGGAACACACCCTTTTGTACATTTAGCTTTGTCTTTCTCTCCTAAGGAATCTAGCTACTGTATTCTTCTGATTAATAAATTGTGACTTTGAAAAGCCTGCTTGATGGTCTGCAAATACTTGCTGAGACAAAGGATGACATCTGTGACAGAGGTCTGTACTCATTCTGCCAAAGACTGAAAATGTTGAAAACACAGGTCCTAAGCTCAAGAACAACAGAATTATGCATTTTGCCTTTTTAAAGAGGAGTCATAAATTCATCAACTTGAAAGGGTACACATCAAAAAGACTAAAAGACTGAAGGATGAAGAACATCTAATTAATGCATGACAGCATGTTACTTCTGTCACGCACTAAAGAATTTCACACTGTTTGATGGTAGAACAATAACTACTTAAATCATGATTCAGTGTAACAACTCCTAATTTTTGATAAGCTTAGCAGCAAGTGGAGTACAATAGATACAATTTTAGTACATAAAATTGAATCAAATTGAGACAAAAGAGCCAAATAAATACTTACTAGAAGATAAAACTGTTTACAAAAATAGAATTTTATGTACACATTCTGAAAGTGGAAGAGAATGGTTGAAAGTTTAGAATTTCATTGTATAACTCCTGATGTATATCTGTTCTGAACTCAACAAGAGGTTAGATATTTGACTGCTCACCAGAACACACAAAAAGTAAAAGGCAATACTTTCGCAAAATGTAACAGGCAATGCACCCAAATAAATCACACAGCATGAAGTGTTACACCAGATAGGCTGTTCATGTATTTCAATGACTATGCAAAACTTTTTAACTCCCAGAAAAAAATTCCAATGCCATTTAAGATATTGATACCGTATTTACTGTTCTCTACTTTAAGAGTACAGATTATTACTCATAAGAATCACATATTTATTTCTCTAACCCAGACAGTTCATACTCACTCTCCTTACTTAGTCTTCTTGCAATATGCTAAGTGAAGACTGGAAAATTTGGGTTCATGCAATAGAATTAGGGTTGTTGTGTAATCTTGTATATTGGTATGCCTGGGAACTCAGAGCAAGGGCTAGACAGAACATCACTGAACAGAATGAAAAAATTACTGTGCTTTTCAAGACACTATGGATTATGTTATCAAAAGGCAGCTATGCTTGAAAGGGATATGCAGAACAGAAAGTGAGTGATCTTATGAAATATAACACATTTTGAAAGAAATTAAGAGAAGACAAAAGAACAAAAATTTTAAAAGTGAAACAAAAAAGATTCATACACATATACATGTAGACATATTTGTATAGTCCACATAAATACATGAATATTTGATAAGAGAGAATATTAACATCTTTATGAAAACTCTTTATAGCTCTGGCACATTATGTTTCCCCTTTAACTATGTTTCTTTTTTTTCTTAAACAAATTATAATAATAAAAAAGTTTTCATTGAACATAGTAGTATGCTTTCCATGTGCACATCTGCAACATTTTGGCTGTGCAATGAACTGCTAGAAATGTGAACAAACAAACTAATGCAAACCCTCAATATATCAGATAAAGCATCACATATGCTGATTGTCAAATTTGTCTGCAAAAGACCTGTGTATTTAATACCAGTCCCAACAGCTACTTCCCACATGGTTGAGGACCACAGTTTGAAAGCTATTATTTCAGAGAGGTCCATAAAGAGAAGGAAGAAATTATTCAACTTGAGATGGCAGTAAGAAAGTCAAAATTAGTCTATAGCATACTGAAGAAATGCTTAGGCTTGTATTAGAAAAGCAATCTGAAAAATAGCAGCAACAGTCGATATTACCTAGTGATGTGACTGATTAACTATTATGGCATTTCCATAGCATTAAAAAAAGAGTCTGAAAAAAGAACATTCAGACAAAATAAACCGTATGCACCAGCCAAGCTGCTCTTTCATCTGTTTCTTAAAGATACTTTAATTTTGTCTAGAATGTCTTCATACACTAGTTTTACCCTCTTTCATCAACAACCAATTGTTGTAACTAACACTAATATGACTGCTACATTTAGGAAGCTTCACTGAAGATGTAGAGCTAGTCAGGTATCACCTTGAATTCTGTGTTCAGTTTGGGCCCCTCACTACAAGAAGGACATTGAGGTGCTGGAGGGTGTCTAGAGAAGGGCACTGGAGGTGGGGAAGGGTCTGGAGCGCAAGTCTGATAGGGAGCAGCTGAGGGAGTTGGCGTGTTTATCCTGGAGAAAAGACAGCTCAAGGGAGGCTTTTCTGCTCCCTACAATTCCCTGAGAGGAGGCTGAAGCCAGGTGGGAATCAGCCTCTTCTCCCAAATCACAGAAACAGGATGAGATAAAACAGCCTCAAGTTGAGACAGGGGAAGCATAGATTTGATCCTGGGAAACTTTCTTCACCAAAAGCATTCTCAATTACCAGGAAAGGCAGCCCAGGGCAGTGGTGGAGTCACCATTCCTGGAGGTATTTGAAAGACACGTAGATGTGTCTTTGGGACTTGGATTAGTGCTGGACTTGACAGTTTATGGGTGGCATAATGGTTGGAGTGCATGATCTTGAAGGTTTTTCCCAATCTAAACAATTCTGTGATTCAAAAGATAGAGCACATGGACAGCTAGAGCTATGGGACAACATAGTTCTTCAGGAACAATTTTGAAGACAAGTATCAGACAAGGCAATTAGTTTAAGAGTAAGGGATACAGTTCAAGTAAAACAGTAATAATGTTTCTGTTTCCATTGTTGAAGGGGGAAAACCTAGTTGAGCAGGAGCAGGTATGAAGCTAGGACACAGCCAGGATGAAATGAGCACAGCCAGTGACAGCATTTATTTTACAACCTTAAGCTTGTGCAGACTTCTTATCTAATTATGCCTCAGTACATTCATGGATAAGTGTTTAAGGCAGCTCTGGGAATAGCATTTGCTGTTAAAGGCTTTGCAGTGATCAGCAGAAGTGCAAACACTGTATTTTGTCAAGGAGAAATGAATCTTCACATGCAGAGAAGGCTGGACACCCATGGAAGAAGGCACGAAGATGGCTAATGCAAGGTCCATGTTACCCTTCCAGATGTGCAGCTTTCCCTAGTGTCCCAAATACCAAACATATTTGCCAGAGTAGAGTTTAAGCTATTGCCAAGATGTTAACTCTATGTGATTTCTAAAGTAAAATAAAATAAAGTAAGAATTAAAACAGATGCTTTTATAAATAATCTATAGGTATTTATTTTATTTCACTGAACCCTGAAATTGATATAATTTTTCTTAAAATTGCTGAGTTAAAGTATATTACTGAAAGTAACTTTAGAGATATAAAAGGCATCCAAAAGGGACAGACAATAAGGTTTCATGCAGTGGCTGACAGACTGCTTTGACTGTTTCCTATTGTGGCAATTGTTGCTTAGGTCTTAGATCACAGCATGAAGTTACATACAGCATGTGCTGCAACAAATCTATACAATAAGGGAAGGACAGACTGTCAGCCTCAATTCTGCATTTTCCTGGTTTTGTCAGCATGTATCAATCCACAGCTCAACATAAATTAACTTTAACACAGGATTCTGTGTCTGTTAACACAACATTTAATACATTCCAATGCAGTTATATTGTTCTGCTTTGGAAAACACAGTCAGAGAAAAGTGATGTAACTTGCCATTAATTTCATTATGACTAATGCAACTGAGGTTGTTCATATAAATCAATACAACTGGATGCCGAGAGTGAGCACAGCTGACAAGGAGAAATGAAAATACTTTAAAAAGGTTCCATATGGTGAATCATCACAAGTTGGCTTGAAAAATAACAAGTGAACTACCTTCAGAAAACTTGAAGATCCTCTTTATTTAATATCTAAATTAAGTTGTGTTTAGTCCTCTATGACAGCTAAAGCTGAGTTTTGATGAAAAAAACCATAATTATCTATAATTCCTTAAAGAGTAAGGTGTCAAATATTGACACCTACAGTGCATTCCCAAGACGTTTGCAGTTGAATGGTTACACAATCTCTCTAGAACAATAACAGTTCCAGCATTAATTAGCTGTCCTGTATAATGAATAGAATGAAACTTCATAAAATGAGCCAAGTGTATTCACCTAAGGAACTCTTTAAACAATAATTAGCATGGTGAAATGCAAACAAAAAATGCTACTTCCTAAGGGCTTAAAAATACTTGTTTTATTAAGTATTTATCCAGGCATCTAATCCATTCCCTTAAAAATAAAGGCCACTTCGTGGGAACTTTACAGTAAAGCAGTTTAGTACAGCAGAACCTTTTCTCTCTAACAAAATCCAACTGAAAACAAGAAAATACAGCAGCATTTATGCCAAATAGAGCCTTTCTAATTATTAGTACTACACATTAAGAAAATGCCAAATTTAAAATATAAATATGGTTTTGACAGAGCAAAAAACGCACAACCATGCTAAAGTAACTGTTTATCTAAGTTGCTTAGTGGGCTTTAATTTTCCTTTTGGCTCCGTAAAATAAACACCTCAATATACATGGAAATTTTTTTCCCTTTTATATGGTTGTGTAAGAATGCAATAGCTTACCTAATAACTTAATTCAGGACACTTTGAGCAAAAGAAAACTAAAAACTGAAATAATTAAGTAATAATGAAGATTCTAATGGGCTAGATAAAGAATTGGCATGCATACAGACCACATTACTTTAGAAGATAAAAAAAACCACCCCATTTTGAATCAGGTGTTCACTTTTCCAAAAAGCAGAATACCTTAACACGGAAAAAGACACTGTTTGCTTGCGGATTGGGATATAACCAGTAGACCAAGTACAAGCTCAACCAAAGCTGTTTACTGGGAGTTACACATTTCTATAATAAGGTCTATTTGTGTGTCAGCCCTTTGTTTTCATTACAGTTTGTGCTCACATGGCAGCAACAATTTTTGATTCAAAAAGTATTACATTTTCTTAATGCCAGTCTAAAAACAATATTAAATACATATTTGCCATAAATGATAAGCAATGTTTATGAGTATTTGTGTGAGGAAGAAGAAGGCCCCACTAAACTGTGGATCTGAATTACCTGTAATTGTACAAATGACACCACATGTGTTAATCTATACACACTTAATGAACTGATGCTTGCAAACTTCAGTGAAAGTCATCTTACTGAGGCTAGTGACAGTCACAAGCTAACACATTTTAAGTCAGACAACCACTGAAGTTTCAGGTTCTGATACTTTTACTCATTAATAAAGTTTAAAACCAGCAGCCTAAAACAGTCTGATGAAAAATCTATTTGATCAACACTGGAGTATTTCAGAAAACCTTTAGTTTTGTCACAGAAAAGTCCTTTCCTTCAGCAGTGGTATCACTCAGATAAGTGAACACCTTTTTTTTTTCTGTAAAAATAAAAAAAAATGGTGCTTTATTTTCTGTAAAAACAATCTTTCTGGGAATGCTAACGCAGTCTGTTCTACTATCAGGTAAAAAATTAAGCAAATTGTAGTTTATGAAAAGGATCCAAGCAGTCAAACACTATCCAAATGAAGATGGTATACATGGAATCTTGTTAGAGAGTGGCAAACATTTATCTGTAGCACATCTGCAACAGTTTCAAAGTCTTTTCTTGATGTGTAAGCAGTCACACAGGCTGAAGAAACAAATTTGCTCCTTTCTGCCGGAAGAATAATTACTTTCAATATTATTTATACTTTTGAGCAGCATGAATTTTAGAATTTTATGAGGAAGAAAACATGGTGAATCATTTTCTGTTTCATAATCCAGAAGGCTAAGCAGTTGTGTTAGCAGAGTGGTGACCATGAAAGCAAAACTAACAACTATTACCAACTGAAATTTCCAGATACATAATCTCAGCAGATACATTCACTCCTATTTGCCTTCTGACAGCTTTTACAGAGGCTGTACTGCTTTACATTCCATTATAAATGACTTGGTGTACAGGTAACAGGGTGCCAGTCCTTGTTAAACAATGTGGATCACAAAATTCCAACTGCATCCATTAATAAAGGCAATGTGGGAATATGTTGGTGAGCTATTTTCAAACTTGTAACTAATTTCTATGCTGCTGAAACTCCACTATTACTATTTAGTTGAATTCTACACACACCAGGCATGACCAGGCATGAATGAGACAAAACCAATAGGTCAGTATGATGACATTTGAATTCAACATTCTATTTTTCTTCAACAGTAAGAGGAGAAAAAGAAGATAAACTTTTGCCAAGGAAGTATTTTTCCCCCTCTCCCTGCTAGCCACAAGATTCCATGAACATTACTCAGAAATATCAACAATGCTGCTACAGATGAATTTCAACAGTGAACACACCTTTGTGCATGTAGTGTAAAAAATAATTTCAATCCTTGCAATAGATCAATATTTTTGTTTTCCACAGCTATGAGCACTGCTTTTATCCTGGATTCCTTTTGTTCTACTATATTGCAGACAATACATCCCCAAAGCTGAAATGGACTTCCACCACATTTTGTTGTTATTGCTTTTTGCCTCAGTATGTCTGTCTTCAATCATATTGACAGTAATTGTTAAAAACAAAAACAAAACCCAAAAAAGCCCAAAAAACCCTCCACTTAAATTTCTTTCATTCCAAACTGTACTTTTGCCAGAACTGTGCTTACAGCTGTAAACCCCTATCCCTTGTACTTAAAGCCTTTTTGGTTGTACAAAAAAATACGATGCTGCACAGAACCTACCCTGTAAAATCCATTATTAGCTAGGACATTAGTCAGGACACTGCTAGATAACTGAAACTTCTGTTAGCTCTGTATGTGGCAACTCCTCTTCCTACCTTCTGAAGCCTCACCATTTATAATATTTTCTGTCAATTCTGTTACTTTACTTGTTTCTTTCAGCCTATTTGTTGCTCAGAGTCATGCTCAAGAGCATCATAACTCCTACTCTATTAAGTAATTATGAAAACTAAATGACTCCTCTGTAAATTGAACAGTAAAATTCAACATGGACTCAAACCCAAAAGAAGAATGAGCTTACACTATTAACTACTGATTTATTTCCAATGCAAATGACACTAAAATTAGGATAATTAGAAATTATTCATACCCCTACACTTTAATTTACTTTGGCAAACAAATTATGTACCCAGATTTGTCAAGCTGTAGAATCACCTAGGAAATTAGTAAAATGCTGTTGGGAAGCTAGTATTTCAGAGCTGTGTGAAGTACTTTTAAAGAATTCTAACCTGAACAAAAGCCATAATCTTCTATCACTGCACTCAATGAAATGGCAATGTGAAAAATTCAGGAAACTAAAGCCCTATACATGGAGGGGGAAAAGGAAAAAAATATTAATAGACAGAAGAAGTTTCATACATGAATATCACCTAGAAGTTGCGCTAGGGGTGGGAGACACTACCTCCTCTACAGCTGATAATCTTCATTTGCCCACTAATAGATTTTGCCCTCAAAATGCTGCAAGCAGAAGAAAGCTGTGGACTTTTTACTCCCTTGTTTCCAGCTTATACCTATCCAAGAGATGATGGATCCACGACAAAGAAGGCAAGGAAAGAGAAAAAAACAAAGGTAGCTGCATGTTTGGAGACCTTACTGGATTTTTGCCCCTCTGCTTTCCAGATTCCACACAATTTATACCAAAGTCATTACCCAAAGCCTCAAAGAAGACTGAAGTTCCAAGAAATAAAGTCTCGAAACTGCAAGACCTCTTCTTCAGTCTTCCAAAATTTAGTGCAAGCTAGGAAGAAAACACTGAACTGTCACTTAATAATTTCAGCGAAAGAAGCCCAAGCTTATGCATCTTCCTAGGTTTTTTGAAACTGAGTACTTTTCTGACTGATTATATGGGATAATGACACTATCATGTACTATCAATGTATTTCATACTCCTTTAATGAAAACCTCTCATTAAAATCTCAAGTCAGGAATTTAGTCCTAAACTCTAATTACAGATACATCACTAAGACATTGTCCCTTTTTGTAAAAGATTGAATTTTTATTTCCATGCAAACAAAATTGTTTTAAATAAATAATCACTTTCTGGGATGTTTATAAAAATAAAGCAACCTTTTCTCCTACTCCCACCCAAAAAAGTTAAGAAAACCAAAAGATTTTGTTTTCTTGCCAAAATTATACCGAAAGTTTTAAGAATGGTAGACAAATTAGAAGGAGACAAGTCATAACTGTCATAAACAGATGGCCTGTGTAAGGGTTGATAAACAGTACAAGAAGCAACAGATTGTTGTTTAATTCATCCAGTCATGTTCAAATATATATCTTGTTGTGTACAAAATTAGATCTTGGTTGCAATTTTGGACTTGGTAAATGAGAAACAGAAATCTGAATTATACTAGGCAAAATTTCCCTTTATCTTTCTAACAGCCATAAGTAACATCATAACACCTAAAGAAAATACTAGAGGCAAGATGATTGAAAGTTTCAATAGAATTACACTGTAAATCTGCTGAAAATTGCCTACAATGAAAAGTGAGGGGGTTTTTTGTTTTGTCTTGTTTTATTTTGATTTTTTTTCTTTTCTAAATGCAGCAACAAATTTATCCAAAGTTCCATAATACCACTCAATTTATGGCTGCATGACTTGGTTAAGAGAGAATGAACATGGATATGCTTTTCCTTATTATAATCCAGTAATTTTCAAAAAGTTTTTTGTGGACTGTAGGAACACACAATATTTCTGAAGGCCTTCATGGAAGACTCAAATATGTCATAAGGTAATCTAGAAATATTTGCAAAACATCCATATTTCCTTTATAAATTTGTACAGATCCACAAATCAAGGAAGGCTGAACACCACTAGTGTAAATTGCTACAGTAATGTATATTTTACATGGAGGTACGTATATTTAAAATAAAAGTGAATATTGTCACATTTAAAGCAGCAAATACACAACATTATGCATTTTAAAATGCTTAATTTTAAAAAAGCAGGCATTTCTAAATGCACATATGTATAAAAGTACAAATGAAATCTGCATGGACATCTTCAAAAGACTATTAATGTGTCCAAAGAATCATTTGCTTCATCACTTGGCTGAAAATTTCAACAAATTTAAAAGAAAAACACACTTCCTCTCCCATGCCTTCCACAGACACGCACTCCTTTAAAAAAGATTTAACAGAAAGACAGAAATGTGAACTTTACATTTACAAAGACAGACATTCAATGGTTCATTGGGAGATTAAAGTCCAGGATCCTGAGACACTGAATGAAATCATCAGTCTTTTCTAAAGACATACTGTAATATCTTTGTCTATTCTGGTTGTTGCAAGTTAGCTGTTGAACTAAAATTAACTTATAGGCCTGGACATGCTCAGAGAAATTAATCTGCAACAAATTCATACAAGATCCTACAGTAAAATCAACATCTTGAAGGAAGTTAAAAATTACCTAGAAATTAGAGCACGTTCTGGGGCATATATTGAAAAGTTTTACAAAGAACCCAGTGGAGTAGCCAGCCAGTTTATTCCGAATTTTACACCAGGTTAAGACATAGCTTTAAGAAGGATGCATTGCCTTAATAAACTCTCAGTTCAATAGATGTCAACACCAGCTAACAGGGTGGAGACCAAAGCTGGGGAAAAAATGGAAACCTCCTCACCAAATGTAATCTTTACTTTCATTTAATCATTTCAAAGCAGAAAACAACTGAAAAATGTTCCTATACATTTAAATGCTTTACCAGAAAGTAAAAATCATCTGCTACAAAATCAACTATCTTGGAGCTTCTTCTAAACTACTTGCATTTTCTGAAAATCATCTCTTTTATGTAGTTTAGCTCAATAGTCATATAGCTAGCCCTCTTCCATATCTCCATCATACACCTGGATTAGAAACAAATTTCTATTTTGATCTCACTGAAAAGTGAAAACTTGACTTTGATTATTTGGATTCCATTATAAACGAAAATGTAAGCATCTTCCTCACTGACTGAAGGCTATCAATGAAAGACCTTGAAGAATGCACTGTATTAGCTCCACAAGATTTACTTTACTGTGTTAACCAACATCTGAACATAAGAAAAAACACCTAAATTAAGGTTTTTGACCTGTTGTTTCCTCTAAATATCTCAAAGATACCAAAAACTGGGAGTGAAGAAACTTCAGCTATTTAAGGCTTATGTTAATGGGTTTGCTGTAGTCATGTAGTTAAAAATGTCTTTAATGAGTACTGTATAACAATATAATAAAAGACATTTTACATTAGAAGACTTCAAAGATAATTTACAGAAATTATATGCTTAGAATAACTCACTCTGTATCAAGTGAACTGCTCACCAGTTCAGACCAGTTACACATACATCCCAGTTATCTGAAACAAGCACCTCTGAGGGCAATTAACCTCTTGCTGAGGCATATTTTGTTTTCATAGTGTATAAATGTGTAACAGATCTCCAAAGCATAATCTGTCAGTGCTAGAAAATTTGGCTGCAGCTCTAAAGCTGTGGAAATAGTTGCACAGATTCCCTAGGAACTGTATGAGCTCCTTGCGTCAGAACAACCAGAAGGGATGGGTTTTTTTCAGACTGTAGGAATCTGCAATACTTCAGGCTCCCAGACCACAGGGCCTGAGCACAGGTTTCACATTATTTACCACTTTTCTGTATTTTTCTAAGTACTTAGATGATGCTCGTCTCCCTAGAATATACAGTCACTGCCAAAAGATTCAGAAAGTTCAAATTTCAACTCTGCAACCATTTGCAAACTGGTTCTACAGGGACTGTAAACTGTACAGACAAATGCATCCATTTTGATCTCTGAAGTATTTCAGCAAGTGAGCAGAATATATAATCTGAATATTCACTGAGCTGAATATTTCAGCTATGTGAGCTACACTCACCTAAACTTCACACATAATCATAGCAAAAGTTTGTTACTGACAATGTTAGCACATAAAAATGTACTGGTGAACATAGATAATCATGTTTGTCCTAGATGTCTGTTTTCTGAAATATATTTGTCCCTGTGCTAGTTAGACCACATAAAAGGGAGTAACAAGTCAGTGGAAAAAAAATTTAATATGATTTTATCACCTTTCACCTCAGTAAGATGATGTTTTATTATAAAAACAATAACAAGATTTGTTCCCTTTCTTTTTTATTTAATAAATGCAAAATAAAGAGTTCTTTCTTTTTAAATGACACTTCTCTGCCATATGGGAAATTCTTTAGTTCTGAAGTAAATTAACAGCTCAAATTGAAGCACCAGACATGACACAGAAGGGAGATGCTGGTCACTGGAGTGATGGTGCCAGAAGTACAACTCCCACTGCAGCAACTCATCAGCCAAACACCATGCAGCCACCCTCAGTATCAAGAAATCAATGCTATAACATATATGTAAATACATATATCTTGGTAATATATTACAAGAAATTGTAGTATTCAATAAGCACATTACTGACCCTTTAGACAAGACAATTTCACAAACTGCTGTTCCCTTCACGCAATCTTACAGAGATAACAGTGACGATTTCTGTTTAGTTAAAAGCCTGCAGCAGCAAAAGTCATGTATATGGCCAAGTGGAACTGACAGAGTTTAGTTTCAATGTTCCACTTGACCATATGCAAGACTCAAGATTCAAGAACTTCTAGCAAAATACTAGTGTGTAAGTATTTTGCATTTGTGTGTAAAGCCATTCTGTTCTGAGAATTATCTCTGGGAGACAAAAATTAGAATTCTCCTAGCATTGATATTTTAAATTAAATTTTCCAAAAGAAGATCTATGCATGCAGACAGGCAATGGCTTCAGCTGTGACCAACAAGTGAAGGTTATTCCCAAAGAAGAAGGCATTGTATGCTACAAAATAATCTCTAAGAATAGTTACATTGATTATTAAAGGCTGATATGAATAGTTTTAATTAAAGAGAAATTTTCTGCAAGTAAAACACGAGAAATATTTCGTGCCTGTTAAGCATTTTTGTTCTCAGTCACACCTATAGTCCATTCCCAGATGGACTGAAAACAGTTACTTAGCATGGCAGCAGAAAAACATATAATAGGCATTATGATTCCTCATTCAGGAAGATCTAACCTGTCATAATCTGAAGTTTCATTCACTTCAATGGCACTATGTTGATTTTCATGACCAAGAACCCAGACCATTTTGTGGCTTCACGAAATTACACTCTCTTTCTCTAAAGCACTACCTCAAAAGGAAGGTTTCCCGCATTCACATGAGAGTTTGTAGAATATCGCTCATTACTGACAAGTAGAATATACATATATATGTGTGTGTGTGTGTGTGTATATATATATATATATATATATATATATATATATATATATATATATATATATATATATATATATATATATATGTATGTATGTATAAACCAAAAAGCCAACATATCTTTTCTTGAACAACCACTGTCATTAAAAGCTGCTTACTCTGTTTTATGTGTATGTCATCGCTACAGAATCCTAAGCGAGGAAAATTTGAAAGCTTGGATAAGTAACTTGGGGAGGACAATGACAAACAAATAACAAAACTGGAAAAAAAAAAGTTACAGAAAATAAAATCTGAGATGACTTTAGTTTTCAGGAAAGTGCGAAGTCAGATACCATAAATTTGAAGAAATACCTTAAAGCTTCGCTGTGTGTAAAGGTTTAACACTAATCAGAGCCAGTTTCATTGAAGTGACCTCCAAAAGGACAGTGGAAGTAATTGCAAAAAAGCTTCTTGGACAAGCAACAGTTTACACTTAGACCTTGCAGTAGAACAGATTACAAATGGACATGTCCACTTGGAAATCTGGCAAATTGGGTGAATCAAGAATAGGAAGCTGACCAATAGAAATGCTAATGGAGAATATTTATGAAAAATAGTAGCTTGTTTAAGACCACCTTGGGATGTGAACTGTCACAAAAGGTACAAGTTGCTTATTTCTTCCTGGAATGCACTGCTTTTCAAGACCTTCCTCTATACAAAACCAAAATTTTAGATTTTACATTGCATTTTAAAATTAAAAAGCTTTAGTATACCTATAACTGAAAAATAAAAAGGCAAAATACATAATTTATTGTGAAATATATTAAGAAGTATTATACTGATTTTTCCTTAGTAATAATATTTGTCTGACTGTAAATGAGACACCTTCAAATGCAGTTTTTTCAGTGTTTGTTTTTTCAATGAAGCTTCTTCTGTAATTCAGAATAGTGTTGAAATAAGAATTCCTCTTACTAAAGAACTAAAATCTGAACATCAAATACATGTAGATTGAATCAAAATCTACTTTAAAAAAGTGTGAGGGAATAGGTATGTCCTTTATAAAATAGCTCTCACAGATTAGAAAAACCATGATTCAATTAAATAATATTTTCTTTTTCTTTTTTCCTTTTTTTTTTTATCTGATTGCTCATGTTGCAAACTTGGAAGATTACTGTCAAATTGTTGCATTAATAATAGATAAATGAGTACCATAATTTACAATCAATTTCAACAGCTTCTTTTGTTAACTTGTCTCTCTGTAAATTATGTTTTTTGCTCTTTCATCCTTCATATTTTATGAATATGTGTAGATAGAGACAGAAACAAAGTGAAAGAAAAAGATCAAGTGCAATGTTCAATGAAAAATAAAAAGATGAAAAATGTAACTTGTGAAATGTCTCTTTAGGCCAGCTGATTGCAGGGTAACTACCAAAAAGCTGACACACACACTTTTATTTATATCTACTCAAAAGCAAGAAAATGTCAAAGAATCAGGATGAAGCTGATTTCCCTCTTGTGTATGTGCATAGGTTTTGATTATAGGCTTTTTCCTCAATTGATGAACTATTACGTGGAGTTCTGAATATCACTTTACAAAAATAGTGCTGTGTTCAGGGTCAATACCTCTCCAACAGTTAGCTATGAAGTCAGCTATAAAGTTACCACTGATTTTTTTTTAAAAGAGTGGGATCAAGTCCTCTTTATTTTCTCTAGAAAGATTTTGGAAGTCTGTTTCCAAGAACAATAGAAAAACCCACATCTAACTAATTTATGGTATTCATTGATTTTTTTTTCTGCTAAGGGGACAAATTAAATGTGATTTTACACAATTTTAAAACTATCTTTCAGCTTGGGAAAAACTATGAACTTAATCTGAATATTTGTTGCACTAGTAAATACTGGCTACATGAGCAAATAAAGCTATTATCTGAAAATATTTAAAAAAGAGAAATAACAAATGTAATTTTAAGGCAGATTTTCTCCATTATCAAAGGACCAAATCCTCAAGGTTTGGTATAGTTCATTTGTTTTGAGCCCTCTTTGAAAACCTCACTGTTTTTCAAGGTTAGCTAAGGACTTTAGAAAAGAGTCTTCCTGTAATACATGCAGTGCATCTGGAATCACATATCATCTCTAAAGCTGGGAGCCATTGGTGATACTCCTTATACAAAAATACATATCTCTATTTTTAATGATAAAATATAAAAAGTCTGAGAACTTAGCTGACTTGAAGTCTTTATGCACATAACTAATCCCCTGACAAATTTCCACTACTCTCCTGTTTCTAGCGGTTTTATTTTTCACTCTATGAATTCCCTCACAGAAGACAGAAACAAGAATACCCATATCTAAATTTAGTGTTTGCTCTAGGGCAACCAACAGGAGCCTGGGGATCATGTGCTTTGTTGCACTGCACAAGTATTTGACCACCTGGGAACGTTTCCTCGTGATTCACCAACAAGAGGTTTCAGTGATGGCAAGGGTTGTGAAGCACTATTACAATGCAATAATGTAACTAGAGTAAAATGTTCTTGATTAAAAGTTGGTCGCATTAGTATCATAGGTGAAATATTCCATCTAAAACCCATTTCAAAAAAGGTGTTTTTATTAGGAGAAAAGAACAAGCCAATTTAAATGTAATTCCCAAAACTTCTGAAATCTGTGACAAGGACAGGAACAAAGCATGGATCTCCTGATGTTTTCCCCCTAGTTATTTTAGTCTTTTGACATGCTACTTTCTCCATATGCAACAGAATTGTAAAATTAAGTTGAATTTACATTAATTATAGGACATGATTATAAACTGTTCATTACTTTTAATGTTTATCTTCGATAATTTTTGCATCTTTAGAATCAATGCATAGCCACTCCAAGTTTTGCTGCAGAGCGCCAGAAAGGGAACAGGGGAATCATAAAACACCTTTTTTAATTGAAAGCTGAGCAGTTGTTCTGCAAGCACTACCACTCTTCCCACGCAACAGCATGAATTACACATTTTCCACCTAGGTTTTTTTCCCCTGACCTTCTTTGGCATTCAAGTGCAGAAAAGAAAGTATTTCAGGGCTGCATGTGTCACTCTCAGAGATCTGAAGTTCCGGTTGCCTGCAGGGGCCATTTAAAAACATTAGCGTTGTCCTGGGAAAAGCAGCCTTTGGACATACTCTCATCCATAACAAAAGAGATTCTAAATAATAATCAGTGTGAGAATATATTGTTTCTCTTTGACCACTGGTGTAGGAAACCTGGTTGTATCATAAAGTCTCGTGAAGAGAAGAAGCACATAGAGGCGAATAATGGGAAAATAGGACACCTATGGTGCATGCTCAAACTCTCAGGAATAGCTTTTACCGAGATTAAAAAGGGAAATGAAACCAAATCCTTTGACCAGCTTTTCAGTGAACCTTTGACTAGTTTTGCAGTGAAGTGAGTATACAGTAGCAATCCGTTTCCCTCAGGGTTCTAAAACTTTCTTATGTGGTATTTATGTAAAATAGTTTTAGTTTATGATTAGATAAGTCAAGCAGGAAGTTCACTTAATTTTCACTAGAGATCTCTTTTCTAAACAATAGAAAAAAAAATGCATTTTACCTGTAGACACAGGCACTGTCTTTAAATGAAAAGCAGTTTTATTCCTTCAGTAAATGTTGATTTTTAAAAATGAACCTAGGTCAAAAGCCTTAAAAAATCATTGCAGTTTCTTTGTTCGGAGGCACTAAAAAAAGTTGACAGCAGCTGAATGGACAGCTCATGCTTTCAGAAAAAGGATCTCTTTCCTTTAACAGACTTACTGTCGATCTAGAATTACTTCTCATAAAAAGAACACAGATCAATATTTTCCAAGTTCTAAGATGAGTGCTTTTACATTTTCGTTAGTTGCAAACTGATTTTTCCAAAAAGATACTTTATTCAGCAAGTTTCTACAATTACATACAGCATATCTTTAGATATAATTCAAACTTTGCTTTGTCAAATGCAGCCTTTTATGGTTTATATATTTATATACCCACAGGTCATTTAATCGAGGGAAGAAATACTGTCAATGAAATATTCACCCTCTCTCTTCCTCTCTCTCCCTCTCTCTCTCTGGTCCCAGAGTTTTAGTTTTGCCACATCAACAATAAAAAGAAGCTCTACTATAAACATAAAGTACTCTGATGACATAAAAGACACAACTTTGTACCCAAGCAAGTAATTTTTCTATTTAATTTTTTTAAAGAAAGGGATTCAGGGAATGTACATGAAACATTTTATCACTGCTCTTACATGCATTAAATTTATGTATCTAAAATACTTCATGTCCTAGGAGTTCTTACCAAAATAACACATTACCAGCAGCTTGAACAGTTTGAAGCACAAGCATAGTGAAATGGTCAGCCTGCAAATCCACTCTAAAAACACAGTAAACACAAAACAAAATGCTGAAATGGCTGTCAAGTGCAAGTAGATATAATAAGACAGACGCATAGTGAGAGTCCTGAGTTGAATGTGAACATCCACACATATACACTGAGTATTTGGTAGAGACTGACTGAAACAGTTGGGAAAATATCTGTGGCAAACATGCCAGAGTGTGCCAAAATCTCAAACTATTCTTCAAACCTTCACAACAAACTGCAGAAATCTACATTAGAAGTTAAGAATCAGATGCAAACTGCATGTCTGTGATCAAGTTGGATGAACCCAAAATTCATTTTTTTTCTCAATTATGCTGTGAATGTATGTGTAGCTGCAAAACTCCACTGGAACATTTTCAAGGCTATTTCAGCATGGTAGCACCAGAAGAACTCAGAGTGCAGAATTCAGCACAAATTCATTACAAGTACTGCAGACTCCTCATCATGAACTTTGATACAAAAACAGAAATCCTGACAAAGAGTGTCTGCTTAACACAAAGAGAGATGTATCAGTCATGTAATAGCTCAGATTTCAAGCCTTACTGGGCAGAAGCCCAGTACCCAGCATGTACTGCAGAGTATCCAGAGCCCATTAAAAAGAATTATAGAATGGAAACTTCATTACACTAATAGACATTTGAGAGAAGACAGTAATTTGGCTTAAGACTTGCAATATGACAGCATTACAGATCTATTTTGAAATCTTTAAAGATAAAGAAATAAACCTTTATCTCAGGAAAATAATACATTATTTCTACGGTGATCAAGAGATTGGTATTTATCATGATAAATGAAGATTTTAAGTCTTGTTTCCTTTCTGCAGGTGGTAGTTCATGAGATGAGAAAACAAAATGTGAAATTCTAAACCCCTTGAATAAGGTCCCTGGAAATGATGTCTCCAAAGAGCTGTACTACTCCATAATTACTATTACCTTCCCCTGAAAAACTCTGTCTAACAGAGGATCACTGGCCGTATTTCCTTTTTTTTTTTTTTTTTTTTTTTTTTTTTTTTTAGTAAAACAGAATGAATTAAAAGTTTTATTATGCATTCTTTGACAAATTCAGCAAGACAAACCATCTTACATAAACATGGCATGCATATTCCAATGCATTTCAAAAGCTGACACAGAGGACCTATTGCCTTTTTATCTGGGGAATCACAGATGCCTAGGACCAGCTTTTTTCAGGAATACTGACAAGTATATAGGTGGATGACCAGGAACTTATGTAATCACATTCTGCAAGGCATATATATTATAAATATTCTTGTTAAAGCCACAGTTTGAATTTAATTTTCTGGTAAGTAAAATGAAAGCAGTCAAGCCTCTGACTTGAAAGACCAAAACTACTTAAATTCCCAGCAAAAAAAGCTCCAACAAGCTAGATGCTTGTTAATTGAGTCTTAGGGGATAGAAATAAGAAAATAAAAATTAATTTCCCTGCTTAGTGTACACTGCTTGACTTTTGGATTACAAAATAAAGCTGAGTACAGTTTCCCCAGCTATTACCCAAAGTACTTTCCAAAAAAACCCCACAAAAAAAACCCAAAAACCAACCAAACAAAAAAAAACCCTAAACAACCAAAACCCAAAAAACCTGCCACAAACAAATGAACAAGCAAACTAAAAAAAAACCCAAAAAACCAACCAAAAACCCAAATTAGATACAGCTTTTCAACCAGATTAGGTTTCAGCTTTTCTTTGTCCATTTCAAAGAGTGCAACCTTAACCCAAGCAGAACTAGAAAATTCTAATTGTTACAAAGTATACAGTAACACTTAGTTAAGGGGTACTCTACAGTCAAGTGTTACATCTCACTAAGGAACAAAATTCACATTTTTACTCCTCAGATATCTGAGATTTATTTTTGGATATGGAAGGACATTAGATTTAGGTTTGGATTCTAGATACCAGTTTCTACAAGAATTCATACTGAACCAGAATGCAGAAATATTGAAAAATTTTCAACAATAATTTCAGCAATCATTTTCTTTCGATCAGCTTTCAGAATTTATATTTAGGTCAAGTATCAAGGACTTCATATTATATGCCTTACATTACTGCTATCAGTAAATCCACTGATAACAGATACAGAACAGAGAGGTTTCATTGAAAAACTTGAAGAGATTCCCTTGGTGAAATCATTCCAGAAGTATAATTTTGATTCCAAACCAAGCAGTTCAGTCGCCACTTATTTGCTGTTTTGTGCACCTTATCATGGTTGAAACTCTGAGAAATTACAAAATCAGCTGGCAGGGATTCCAGATCTGTCATTTCAAAAAAAAAAAGTGATTATTTTCCTGTCTCTAAACAAAACCATACTGAGTAGAACTACCAAGGAATCTTAAACATGATTTGAAGATATCACAAACCTATCACAAGCTCAACTACGTACTCAAATCTTCAATCAATTTACTTAGAAATAAAAATATGTATTTCAGAAAGTTGGACTTCTGCTGCACACAACAAAATTATTTTACTAAGGTCATGCTTATACAAGGAAAAATGCATTGATTTAACTAAACTGATTGATTTTAAATCCAGTTAAACTGGTGCAAACATCTAATGTAAATGCACTTATCCCAGCTAAGACTTCACTTAAATTAATTTAGCTTACTTCAGCAATTTATCTATGTTAGCTAAACCAATTCTAGCAAAGGTTAAGCAGGTTTAAGTGCTTCTGTATAAGGAGTTTGAACAGATTTAACTATATTGATTTAAAAATATTTTAATTAAAACAGTGTAACATCTCAAACAGACAAGGTTTAAATACCCAAGGCAGAGAAGAAAAGGAGCAAATTAAAATTTGTCCTGGCTTCCACCTGGGTACTCCTCTGCTGATAAAGGGTACATAGGCTATGTAACCAGCATGTGGGACAAGGCACAGAATCAAGACTAATTTCAGATGCCAGAAGATTTGTGGGACCAGCAGAAAAAGAAGGAAAAAAACCCCAAGATCAAAATCCCAAATCCCTAGTTAAGTATTGAGGAAACTTTGGTTATCAAATGAAATATAACAGAAGTACCATTCTATTATGGCATTTTAAAAAGTCTGCTCTCAGAATGAAAACTAACATGCCTGTTTAAGACTTAAAAAAATACTGGTGCAGTATTCAAAAAAGGTTTACATCTTTTATATCAATTTAGCCAGTCTTGGAACTTCATGGTATGTATGTGTGGTAGCCTCATCACATCTATTTTAAAGTGAACTTCACAGGAGGGATGATCAGTGGCCAAAGGCACCAAGATCAATTTTCTCCTGCCCATCAAAACAGTAACCACTGCACTCTTCTTTTGCTTATGAAAGCAAACTTTCCTACCGGCTCATCCTTGGTACCCTTGAGAGGCGTGGATCTGCAGAGAGGTGCGGAGCAAGCCCTCCACACCTGCAGGCTGGCAGCACGTGCCGTGCCGAGGGGAGAGTGCCCCACTCTGCGCTGGCACACTCGCACCCGCTCCCCGCCTTGGCACGCGAGCAGAACCCGCCATGACCAGAGCGGCTACAGCCACTCAAGGCATCCGCACAAATCCACACTCACTTCTGACCTTACGATTCCTAACTCTATTAGCTCAAGATTTTAAAAGAACTTAAAACCACTGGAATACAGAGAGTAGCTACAGCAGAGGTTTTCATTCCCATTAAACTTGATGCAGACACTAATCTAAACTCACCGTAGCTGGCACAGTTGTTCATGACACTTCCACCAGACTGCCTTCTGCCATTTCTTTCTGATTTTCTAGATACTCTTCTCTCATTCCTGAAGTTTACTGGCACTCACAATTCATTATTCTGGCTAAAAAACTGTTTAAATATGTTTTTCCCTTCCTGACACCAGTCCTACTAGATGAATCACATAAGATGTTCTGTGTGGGATATATGACTAAGTCCCTCCCCAGACACCTGAGATCATCACCCTTACTACTTGCTTAGTCTCTGCTGATCTAATTTTTAGCATCCAAAATTACATTTCTCACTAAGACATAACAGCAAATGAACAACTATATTAGAGACAGATTGTATAAGCTTAAAACTTACACATTTAGAGACGTGTAAAAATGTGCTCCCAAATGAACTAGGTCTTGTACTGACTCTTGACTTTCAGGAGAATGAAACAATTGTGATAAAATTTCTCAAAGAAAATTCTGAATTGCTGAATTTCAGTGCTTTAAAAAAGATATCTATGAAAATATGGCAATGTATGCTGATGATTTCCTATGATACAGAAAAATATATCTGCAATTTCAAAATGTGATTTTAAAGAGGGGCTGGATATTTTAAGTGGTATTTTATCAAGCAACTCTGTCTTTAGCTAACTGTCCCAGTATTCTTTGCTAACTCTGGTAAACTGTTTTCAAATTATCAGGCAACTAAGTGCAAGGTTACATTTAATCTCAAATACTACTGATATTACTAAGTTTGAAAGAAAGGATTCTGTTATGATGTCACCATATATTTTTCACAGTTAAATGTGTGTTATGTGCTATGAAATGTATGCCAACATAAAGCCATATTCTCCCTTTAAAGACATACTAACAAAATTTAGACTGAACTTAAGGATGGATTAACCTTATCTAATTTTAGCCATGTAAAGTGAGAATCCCCATCTTTGCTGTTGGTCTACCGAAGCTCTGTAGTCAGCTCAGTGGATGGCTACTTCTGGAGATACGTCTGAAAAAATGAATCATCCTTGTGCACCACAGGTCTTGCCCCTCACCAGCTGAAGAGGTACAGATGACTAATGGCTAGCACAAGCTGAGGTGAATTCCACACTATCTGACTAAATTCCACACTAAATATGGAAGGAAATGGAACAAGTAGCAAATTAAAAAATTACTTTCATATTTTCTGTGAAAATTACTGCAATTTGTAAATAGTTGTAACATATGGCAATGGTCATAACATAGCAATGCCATACTTGAAAGTGCAATATTTATAATTTATTTTGTTTATAATTAGCAAGATCCACATGAGTAAAATATGACACTTGTTTGTGATGTATCTGAACCAATACACAATAAAAAGCTTTCAGGTTTAAACATTTAAGACAGGCTTTTTATAAAAGGAATGAAGGAAAAGTGTAACCAAGATTCTTTCATAGAATTGTTTTTACGCTGTATCTTACATTATTGTCATTTAGAGATTCAAACTCTAAGTCTGCTCAGCATAGTTTTTACCTTTTTTTAGAAACTAGGTTTCTGCTTTGTTATAAATATTGCTATATTTCACACTGTCATTCATCTTAGTGTAGACTTTGTATGAACCCATACAGGACAACCATGAAGAGCATGTTTTGCATAACTAGCTCTTTGCTAGCATGCCACAAAAACATAACTGCTTTAATTGCTACATGTAGGTATTGTCTAGAAGGTTGCTGCAGATATATACGTCTGATGAATGAATACATAACCCATTTACACAGCTTTAAAAAAAGAAACACATGCTACACACTTTGCACTTAGGTGTTTTGTACTGGGCACAAACTAACACCATCAGACTGAAATACGGTACTTTTTATTTGCCTCACCAGCAAGAATACCTTCAAGCACACCTTGGATTCTATAAATGTTTTTTTCCCAAAATGGCTTTACTTTAAATGACTTCCTTAGTGAAAACCTTAAAAAGGCTGTTAAAAATATCTGATACAGATCTTTGATGAAACTACTACAAAGTTCTGCCAGCAAACTTGATTTTTGCCACTATCACTGACAACCCAGGATGCTTACAATAAAAGTAGCCATGAACATGAATAATATCTAAATCAGCCCATCTGCCAACCAATCAATGAGTGCTTATGCTGGAGAATATCCATCCCAGCATGGGTAAGAATGTGTTGTACCTGACCAGCACTTCTTTCTGAAGCACCTACTGTCTGTAATAGACCAAATATAATATAACATAACAGTAACAATACAGATTTAAGCTTTCAGGAATTTTTTAACCCAAAGATGGACCAGATGCTGCTGGGAAGCACTCATGCTCCTGGCAGAGTGCAGTGTCAGAGCAGCCTGGACTTTTTCTCCTAATAGCCCAATTCCATATAGAGATGTCACCAACAGAAAATAGCAAGAAGACAAGTGCAGTCTGAGTCTGAACTAAGAAGGAAATACAAAAGGTGGAGAAAAATATTTTGTGAGAGGGTTGGTTATTTGCCACATATGAAAAGGGGGGAGTAGACAAATGCCTCTCACTGGATCTCTCTCAGTGAAAGGGCAGAATATATAAAAGAACTTCATGAGTGGCTCAAGAAACATAGGTTTGGAGAATAACTAGGTCACTGTAGCATGAATCACTTTACTTTAATGAATGGAAACAGATTTGGTTTTTGATGAGGAGTACATTAAGTACAGTGCTATAGAAATGCAGTAAATTGGATTAGATACAGATTATGAATTTATTCAAATACTCTATAGCTATGTTTTACAATTTGATAAGCTATGCCTTTACAAATAATCAATCTGTCTACCCTGCAGTTTAAAAAAATAAACAAAACAAAAAATTGCATTACCAACACTAATAATCAGCAAGTGACTAAGACACATTTTTCTATCTCCTTAGTAGTGATACATTAGTTTAATCTCTACAGTACTGGCAGTTCAATCCTTTCCATATGGACACCCATATGCTACACTACTTGTAACATATCTTCTAGGAAATAGCCATATGTTTCACTTTTAAACCTGCATAATTTGAAGACTTGCCTGTATTTTTACTGTTGTTCTTACTGTGCATTTGAAATACCTGTGTGCGTTAAGTAGCATGAAAATAATTAACATTATATCATACTACAGTACTACAATTGGAAATGCTTCTACACTATTTGCTGTTTTCAGCAATGATTTTTAAAAAATCATAAATATTTCTTGACTTCAGAGTTGACTCTGCACACTTTTCCCCTCTATTCCCAGGATTAGAGGTGAGTATTTACTAACGTAATACAAAGCACACAAAAGAACATTCTGTCTTGACTTTGGCTCACTGAATGCAATTCACTGCTTTGCATCTTGGTGCAGCCACAGCATTGCTCCAGAGTACTGGGGGACTGAACATCCATTTTGCCTACTGGGCCAGGCTCAAGCCATGAAAAACTGAAAAACTGTATTGTCAAGGACCAGGCTGAATGAGGATTGTCCTCTCCATCCAGTCTCCCTCCCCTTCACATCTGTCTGCTTCCAGCACTCAGGAGTATTCGCCACAAGAGCAGGCTCACATTTCAGTCAGGGAATCCATGCAATCCTCACATGGACTGGCAAAGAGAACACCATGAATACAATGCAATTGAACTCAACTGAATGCTATTGAATAAAATTTGCAAGTTATCTTACTCTCTCCTAATTCTGCACAGCTCTCTTCCTAGGGATAGAAACATACTGTGGGTATAGAAAAAGATAGTGTGCAGGCTACTAATGGCAGAGAGCATTAACTTAGAAAATTCCTGAGGAAACAGATGTCATGAAGATGAGCTATTTCTGAGCCCCTAAGAAATCCAATTGCAGAGGAACTTCCATCTGACTGAGGAAAAAGTATGTCCTTGTGGAAAAGTAAAGTAAGCTTATGGTCTTTTTCATGCCACATTTTACTAGCCATGTCCAAAATTATAACAGGTAACCAAACCCTAACCCAAACCCAACATACAAAAAAAAAAAGGCAGATTTCTGTTAAAATCTCTTATCCCCTAGTCTCTAGTAACTTTTGCTAGTTTAGGCACTGTAAGTATCATAGATTCTCATTAAAGAAATAATTAGGCTGTTATTGACTTTTTAAGATCTTTCTAAACACTTTGATTAATTGGTTTTGAATTAAAAATAAAAATTAAATTTTCCAGTGAAAGAGTCTAATCAGAAGTTCTTTACTGCCACTGGTAAAAACACTTTCACAGCATGACTTTTTTACTGACAAACAATTGTATTTTTTGTGCTGTTTCACTATTACATCACTATTTCTTGTTTGAATTGCTCCAGAGAGAACAAAGAAAATCCGTTTATCAGAAGGTTATTTAGTATGCAATTCATAAAATGCTTAATCTCAGTAATCTCAGTTTTTGCAGTTGCACACTTACTTAAAAATACACAATCCTTATAAATGGATTATTATGCATTACTAAAAAATCTCTATCAAAAGGTGGAATAAAAAAAGTCAGCTAGTTATTTTCAGTTGATTTACACTGTTGTTTATCCAAGTAAAACACATGAGGCAAAAATACCAATCCTCCTGAACAGAGAGCTATCTAGCTATCAGGTATTGTATGCTCTTTCCTTTCTAGTGGTCACACAAGGTGAAAATGATAATAAAAGTGCGGGATATTAAGAGACTAGGTAAATTTGCTTTGTAACTGATGTCTCCCTCTACACTTTTATCTACTCTACTCAAAAAGAAATACAAGTTACCAATTAAGGTTGTGATTGTAAACACAATTAACACACATGCAGAGGTTCTACATCTAAACAATTACAAAAACTTCAGCCCCTTCATATCATTGCATATATATGCATCTTTCCACACAATGAAAATAATATACTTCAGTGGGACTACTTATAGCAAGAAATCCGCAGAATTAAACTCTAAATATAGAAATTAAATTTATATAATCCAACACTAAATCAAACGTGATTTTATTTCTTTTCTTTTGCCCTTGGTTTATGCTAGCAGCAGATGATGAATCTGAGTTATAGTTCCTACATTCATGTGAGTTTATATACACTAATTCATCACTACACAGAAAAGCCTTGAAGTATATTAACACAATATG